>NC_041394.2:270835002-271135002 GCF_900747795.2 Erpetoichthys calabaricus
AAATGCTTTAATGCTTAAAGTCCTATGACAATACAGATCAACAAAACAAAACAAAAAAAAAGTTTTTGCGTGCACAGTATATCCAAACCCTCCATAAATGGTCTAGGTTTAGATATGCACATTCCTAGAAAGTGCAAATACTAAGAAAAGAAATGATGACGGGAAAATACCCATCATCAAATGATTTCACAAGACATTATATTCCTTTAACTATAAGAGAAGAAGCTCTCAACAGTGTCATGACTCTCTTTGTTTTTTGTTTTGTTTTGTTTTTCCTCAAAGTACTAGATTTTTTTGCAAGTCCTTCATATTTTTCCACAAAGGCTTTAAATCATATTATGTTTACTTTCCCTTTGCATTTCTGTTTTTCCATTTTATTTTTGGACATGTGATTTTATTTTGTTATTATTTTGATCTATTGCACCACCATTTTGTTTTTCTTGGGCACTGTAATTTTTGAGGTCAGTTGTTATAATGCATGTGTACATTGCAAGCATTGTCTTGCCATGTCAAAAACTCATTGATAAATACAGTAAGCTGGTGCAGTGTGGAGAACTGCAGTAACCATTTGCAACTGTTTTTTTTTTAAATATATTTCAGTTATAGACTTTGGGGTAGGTTATTCTACTTCTACTTCATTCATACAGTTTTGTCACAATGTTTTTTGATGTCACATGTCATATCCTGACTAGAGCTGCTGTTTAACTGTACAGACTGCATCTCGGTTGTTGGTCATTAGCACTAAAACATAAGTAACATGATAGTTATAATTTGCTACTGATCCTCACCTATTCTGTTTCTCTTCTCTGTACACACTGCTCACCTGCCAAGTTGTTTTGCCTGCCTAAGGTAAAGTCATCTCTGATGGAGGATTGCAGGAATCGTCGGGTAGTGGGATCCTTTCATCGGTTTAGCTGGCCGAGCGCTGTCTCAAATCATATTATGTGATATCGTCCACTGTTAAATTCTGCTCTGTACTTGTAATATTTTTATTTTACTGTTATACTGTATTGAGGACTACTTGTGTTCTGTTATGTGTATTGTATTGTATTGTATTGACCCCCTTCTTTTTGCCACCCACTGCATGCCCAACCTACCTGGAAAGGGGTCTCTATTTGAACTGCTCCTAAGGTTTCTTCCATTTTTTTTCTGTACAATGGTATTTTTGTGAGTTTTTCCTTGTCTTCTTAGAGAGTCAAGGCTGGGGGCTGTCAAGAGGCAGGGTCTGTTAAAGCCTATTGTGGCACTTCTTGTGTGATTTTGGGCTATACAAAAATAAATTGTATTGTATTGTATTTTATGTCCTGGTCCTACCCAAAGTAGTCATTTAGATTGTGATTTCATAGCCTTGTACTTGTTTCTTATCCTTTGGCTTTTTTTTTAAATAATTTAGCAGAACAAACAAAAATTAATATTTAAAACAATCCTTTACAATTACTTGCAACAAAAGTAATTAAATATATCTATGACTTATGAATTTTTAAAACAAAATACCCATTGGTGAGCTACATAAAACGGTACCATGTTAAGTTTACAGCATTTACTTTATTAAATACTTTTCACTGACTCAAAGATGCCATAAAAAGAAAAAATAGACCTAAAAGATACAAATCCATTTAATATGTGAATATAATTAATAGAAATACATTTTAATTACAAAAAAATCATATGTCTTTAGCCATAGAGTCAAGACTAGATCTATGAACCCAAAAATGAAAGGCTTAATTCTTAAATCAAGATGTGAGAGATATGTTTTGGGGATATTCAAATGACCACCAACCAATGACTTCAGCTGAAAGGCAGGCATGTATGGTTTCTCATCAAGATTATGCAGATAGAGAGAAACTAGCCTAGAAAGTTTTAAAGTCAGATAGATGTAGTTGTTTTTTTTATTTTTCTCCAGCCTAACAGGAGTTTTTTTTTGTCTGTCCTCCAGGCCATCCAACCCTACTTTTTGCTGTATAATATTATTGACTAATTTTGTTTATGTTTTATATTAAGTTCCTTTTAATTTCATCTTGTAAAACACTTTAAGCCACATTGTTTGTGTGAAAATTTGCTATATAAATAAATGTTGTTGTTGTTCATGGTTATAAGTGCACGTGTTACACAGTTTTCATTCATTTATTTATCAGCCTAAGATATTATGGATGTTTTGGTACATGTGTAGGCTTCACTGGCAAGACAATAGGAGCAAAATTTGGTGCTAAAACAACATGAGCTGATTTCATAATTAATTATTTCTGATGTTACCTTCACTTTTTACTATCTTTATGTTACCCACAGAATTAATTTGTGGTATGTGTTTTGTGATTCTGGTGTTTTACAGGTTCTAAACGAAAAGTATAAAGGTCAGCTCTGTACACTTCCTAGTATCCAAAATTGGATAGAAAATGTTTTCCTTGTTTTTGTATGCTGATTTGTTTGATTTTCTAGTTTAACAGAATTCTTGATCTGTCATCTGGCTTAGATTTTTGTTTACGAACCCCGATATTGGTGAAAGATCGGATGGATTTTTGATTAAGGAATCTTGGCCTGGCTTTTTGATAACATTTTATCTTCTAGTCGCTGAATATTTTCATGCTTGTCCATGCACTAGCAATAACACTATTATGTTTGCTAAAACTGGAACGCCTTATGGGCAAACTTGCAAGTGCTTGCTTTATTCATCTAGTTAATAATGAGTATCAGGTCAGGTCCGGTTAAGGAAGCATGCACTAGTACAGCGCTATGCTGCACCCACCACACGACAAAACAGTTCAGGAACACAGTTGGCAACACACCCCAAACAGACAAGCGTTTCAGACAGACTGTCCAGAAATTACCCTCTATCTGCCGCAGCCAGGTGTTATGTGGGCAACCCCTTGGCCTGGTACAGCCACTGGGGTCCCCAGCAATGACGATCCTACGAGCTAGATCACCCTCAGGGAATCAAGCCACATGGCTGTAGTACCGCAACTGACACTCCCTCACAATGCAGGTAATGTGCCTCATTCAGGACTCCATGAGCAACCACACTGAACGTATTCTAAAATTTAGGATACAAATACCAAAAGAACCAGGCTTGATATACCAATATAATTCATAACATTCTTCAAATGAATGTTGAGGTCAAAATATACCAAGTTGAAAAATATTACATTATGCTAAAAACTTTTCAGTTATATTCCACTTTATCTGCTCTTGAAATATTTTTAAAATAATGTACGGTTGTTTAGTTCAATATTAATTAGGTTTTATTGTCATCTTTGGATCATTTTTGACTACTCTAATTTCATTTCTTATTTCTACTTTTAATATTTTTTATGGTCTTGTATTACTTATTTCATGTTATTGCTATCCAAGACCAAGAAGAGACCAATTCTACTCAAACTTATCAAAATATTCCAGCCCAGGAGAACAAGCCAACATATAAAAAAATATAAGAGTTTTGACAACAAGGCAGCATTCAGTCAAAGCAAAGCTGTGCTTTATTAGTCACGTAATCTCGGCACAATATCCTTGGGTTAGTATTTGAAGGTCTCCAAGGTGCTACTCTCATCTACATCACCAACATATTTATTATCTTATGTGTCTATAGTGGTCTGTGTGAAACAATATTGTACTTCATAATATTATCATAACTTCATCTGTGCTCTTGTTAAAAACACCTGACACTCATCCTTAAAAATCCTTTAGTTTTATCATGTCACTTTTACTTCTGTTTGCTTAAACTTAATTACCTTCCTTATCCTCCATTTTTGGCATTAGTCTTTTCTGTGGATGATTTCAAGTATCCTGTTAGCCTTTTTAATGACTTATGTTTACTCTCCTCTAATGTAAATTCTAGTTTCAATAGGACTCACTTTTACCATAAAGCATTCTCACTAACTCAAGATTTCACAGTGTTCATTTATATAGTTCTACTTTTTATTAATAGTTCTGTACATTTATTTAGAATAAACATCTTTTGCAGTATTATTTTTACACGTTTGATTTTTTCCCCCAGGGCCATCTAAAGGAACTTTCTGTTTCTGACAATTCAGACAGTTTACCATCTAGTCATAACAACTGTGTGATTTGATTAAGGATGGATATTTTCACCTTCTCCCACATACAGAAACAAGACACTAGTGTGGGGCTTTTTAATGAGTGAATGATGGCCCATCCCGTAGATAAAGACATTTCAATAAGCTGGCAAAGATAGTGGCATGTATTTTACATCTTATTTAATTTGCTGAAAATCCACTGTACCTTAAGCTAGATTTTTTTAATCCATCAGTAGATTTTTTTATGCCTTTCTAAATCATTTACAAATCTGACATCTATTAGTTTATTTGAAACTTTTGGCTTTTCATTTTTTTTAATTTGTATCTTGGAGTTCACTGCATGTATTGTTGAGAATATCAGTAGCATATGCCACAGTTTTGTACTTGAATTACTTGTTGACATGCCATTAGCATCTTAGCTAAACATTGTTCACGCTCACTCACACATGACATCACAGATGTTATGCCATAAATTCATAGTATAAAAGTCATGTTTTCACTGATGTGTTTTTTATGTCAAAAGCAAACTTCAAATAATTTCCAAGTCATATTCAAAATACTTAAAAGAAATAAAGAAACCAACATTTCCAGAGAGGATCAGGTCCAAGCTGAAAATTAGGAACACAGAGTAAAGTTTTTCTAAAGTTCAATTTGTAATTTACATTCTCAGATTGGCCTCTTTTTCTACAATTTTAAAACTTTCACGTTCCTCTTTGCATTGAACATAGATCAAGTTTTCCATCTTTTTTATATACAATGAACCTTTGAGGTCACATATTGAGTTGGTTATGTATACTTGTAGTAGTAATGCTAATAACATTACAACAAAAGAGAAAAAAAAATGCTAAACAGAAAGTGAAGGTACCATGATCGCTTCCAGTTTGAGGCTGACACCTCTAGACTGTATATCATTTAAGTTATGCTTAAAATAGATCTCTTTTCTCTACCACTCTGGACTAAAGTCTGTGCCACTCTTTTGATGCTCATTTAGTAAAGGATATCTGGGTATATTCCTCCAGTGTTTAGTACAAGCCAGTGCTCATCTTATTTAGTTAAGTCACCCTAATCTAAGGGGAGTGGATTACTGTTGCTGGTTTATCTTGCAGTTCAAGATTTTCAGGAAAGTTTTCCCCCTGAATCTAAACCTTAGGCAAGTCTGGCACTGAAGTAGCGTCATCATTAAAATTGTACATGAAAGTTCTTTAAAAATCATATTTACTGTTTTGTAATGCTGAGTCTTCTAAAATACTGAGGATGTGTCTAAGCTTCAGGTTGTTTTTTTCATGAATAGTCACTTTTAGAAATACACATTATAATTAAAATGTGCACTCACCAAAAATATAGGTAGTAATTTCAGTAAAGAAAACTGTCATCCGTTATTGCTGTTAAATTACATTTCACTTTACTGAATTGGAATTTTTGGATGTGAACCACCTTGATTTTAAATTAAGTTTAGCTTAACTGTAAGTACTTTTTAATGAATTCTGGAATAAATCCCCAGCAAAACCTATGCAAGGAATGTCGTTCACAGTAGTTTTGTGTTGTGCATCTTGATACTGTTTTGGAGTAAATGTAAATCTTTAAATAGATACATCATAATTACTATGATGAAACTGTTGAAAGAAGGCAAACAAATTCTGTTTTTGTGTACATTATGTGAAAGACTATTTATGAAGCTGTGCATTTTATCAAAGCTTGCACTGAACCATAGTTATTGCCGCCACAGTAGATCGGAAGGGTAGTAATACTCCATTATTGAAACCCTCCAATTTTAGGGTCTGGTGGGGTAGGAGCCAGTCCTGGCAACTATGGGCACAAGGCAAGAATAAATCCTGGATGGGATACAAGTCCATTACATGACTCACTCCACACACAGTAATGCTAAGGCAGTTTAGAGTCTTCAATATACTTACCATTCATGTACTCTGCATATATGAAGGTTCCTCATATAGATAGGGGATTAAAGTGCAAATCTCACACAGACAGTGACTGGGCTAAAATTCAAATGGTCTCCTGGAACTTTATGGTTTCAGTTGAAATAACTATTCCACCGTTTTTGAAATCATAGGAATTTCTGCAATCTTGCATATTGGGCATCTACAGACCTTTCAGGTATGCTTCAATAGGAATCAATTTTTTCTTTCAGAATGTTCAAGCTTATTCCAGGCCACAACCACTGTTCCTTATGCTATTTCTACTGTATGTATATAGTATAGGAAAATCCAATTTGTATTTCCATACAAAGTTACAAGCTGATATTGAATCAAGAACATATGTTATAGTGTCCTAGTTGTCTCTGATAAAACCAACAGTAGGTGAATATGGAAGGTTTTATTTCTGATTAATGAAACTTTAGAACTCTTAAACACTTCCCAATTTGTGAACTAATGTCATTTACAGAGAACTCTATTACTGTTAGTTTTTATTAGGTAATAATAGGATGTGCCCCTAGTTTACCTATTATATTGGAGCTGGGAACTGGGAATGACCTCACACTCAAATTGACCTTGTTCCAGTACTTTTTTGGAAAACCAATACAGATGCCTCCAGGAAAACCTTTGTTGTGCTTCCACTTTTGGAATAAAAACAACCACAGAACAACACACTACATGGTAATTTGAGCATCCAAAAACCACAGAAACATGCCGAAAGATAGAATTTGGACAGTACTATATGTATGACTGACTTAATTAGACACAAATAAAAAACAGAAAACTGTATAATATTACGGCTTTCACTTCCGTTGATACACAGTGCAGCTACAGTATCTTAGATTTTGAGGTCAGGGTTGGTAAGGCTCTCCAGACCTTCCAATTAGGAAGACTGCCTTGTGGGGGCATTCCACTTGAAACTTCGAACTGGGAACTTGCAAGTTCTGACTTCCTAGTTGAAATGGAACATTGCACAAGTTAATGTAAAAATAAGTGCCACAAAATAATAAAATACAAAAAAGTCATGAAATCATTTTTACTGTGGAATGAAATGTTGTATGAAGATATGACCAACAAATAAAACAGACTAGGCATATTTCTGAAGGCATATGCTGTAGTGGAGAACAATGTTATATATCTATTAAGGGGCAATTTTCTGATCTACAAATTTGATATCTATTCTTACATGGGATCTTCTGTGTATATCATCACAAAGGGCTTTAAATATTTTGAATGGGTGAACACTTAACATTTATATAGCAATCCAGCAAAGGGGACTACTGAAAGTGACAGAATGATTCAGCAAAGGCGATTTGAGAATGCAGCCATAGGGCTGTTAGTTCAACTACTCTTTGACCTCATTTTGATGCCTAAATGAGACACTTTCAAGGGAAAAAGAATGAGGAATCACATTATTTAAAATGTGTGGCTAATACATATATTTTTTTACATTTCTCAAAAAAATAAAATTAAAAATAGCTTTCATATAAAGGCTCAAAAGTATGACCATTTGATGTTTCAGTGTAATTGGCCTCTTTTAGAAAGTATACATCCAGATTTGTCCATAAACTGATTCCATACTCATTTCCACTAGCATTTCTACATTTACTGATATAATCAAGATGATATGGTACAATCAAGCTCTTTGTCAGATCCTGCACATGTACACTCCATTTGTAGTTGCAGAGAAGGCACTACTGCATCTATGTTCCTCTCATCTAACCTTCTGGGACCAGACTGCATCGCTGCAGATCAAGGCAGAATTTGTAAATGTCAATATTGAGCTTTACCCTGTCAAAGAGCTCTCCAAAATGTTTTACAATTAATGGAAATGTTTTTAAATAAATACAAAGAAAACAATAAGCAAAATAAATGTCCAGAAATATACATCATTTTATCTTACATATTACTCTGCTACTTGTAGTTAGTAATCTACTGTATTATCATGTTGCTCCTGAGGTAAGCACATTTTTGTTGCATTTAAAAATTCCTTACTAAAACTGTATTATAATGTATGTGTGTATCAATGAACGCTGTTTCTAAAGAGCTGATGAACACTTGAATTTCTAAATTATTTTTCTTGGAATTTTTTATTTTTAGTTACATTTTTTAAAATATCTAGTAGACTTCCAATACTTGAATATGTTTTCTGTGTTTCAGTCTTGGTTTTAAGGTTTGTATTAAAATTTAGCAGAGGCACTAATACAATATATAGACCAATAACAAATGCTCTCAGATTCTACAGACAGTATTTTTTGCATTTTTTATCATTATTTTTTATTTTTATTATTATTGATTTTATTAAAATCAAGTAACATTCCATACAATCAAATCAAGCTTAACAGAACTAAATTTAATCCCCACCCAAGAGAAAGACAGGAAGGCCGACAGCCAGAGTAAAACTTTAAGAGAAGAACAGAGAATCCTTTTCCCCAATATAAAAGCTTATTCTAAAATATTATTGATTACATCCTGCAAGGTTTTAAAACAGTTTTGAACAGACCCTCTAAGTGAGTACTTGATTTTTTCCAATTTCAAATAGTATATAACATTAGTTACACACTGACGTAAAAGACGTGAGCTAGGATTCTTCTAATTGAGCAAGATAAGTCTACATGCTAGTAGTGAGGTAAAGGCAATCACAGTTTGATTGTCCTTCTCCACTTTAAGCCCATCTGGGAGTACACAATGAGTTAATGGGTTAGGAGTGATTGTGACACCATGGCTTGTCTGATAGGCATTTAAAGATTTTGGTCCAGAATGATGTTAATTTGGTGTACACCCAAAACAAGTGGTCCAGTGAGGCTGGAGCTCGATTGCAACATTTGCAGGTTGGATTTTGCCCTGGAAAATATTAAACAAGATAGATGTGCTCAATAAAAGATTTAAACTTGAATAATTGCATGCTTTGCACATATAGGGCTAGAGTGAATTCTGTGGATGGCTGCCTTCCACTCCTTTTCTGAAATATGAGATCTTTTTCCCACTGTACTCTGGGATCTTTGAAAGGAAGGGACTTTAAAATGTTTTTATATATTATATAAATGCTGTCTGAGTCTTCAAGGCTGATCAAAATTTCTTCTGGAATAGAAATAGGTGGGAGGTGAGGAAAATTGGTCAGATTCTGTTTAGCAAAGTTTCTGATTTGAAAGCAGTGGAAAAGTTTGTGTTGATGTGAAGTATATTTGTTCGTAGGATGTGAAGACATTACCTATATACAGTACAAATCTCTGTTTTGAAGTGTTTCCTACATTGCTTCAACATTCTGAGTGAATGAAGGACAATTGAATTATTAGTATATTGATAATAACTTGTATTTACTGGGGTACAAAATAAGGAATTTAAAAAGTACTGCAGGATTTTATTTCTACTGTGGACCAAGCTTGTGTGTGTTCATCTATTTGTGTCAATGTCCAGCTTTATGGCTTATATATTTGCTGCCCATTAAGAAAATTGAACTTTAGGTAGTGCCATGCCACCTTCTGCTTTAGGTCATTGTAGAGTCACCCTTTGGATGTATGGATTTTTCTAAATGAGGTCATAACTGATTTTAATTTCTTGAAATATTTTTTACTGCATTTCATCTTAAAAATGTTATCAAGAGCTCCAAGAAGATAGTGCTTGGAAATCTACTGTAGAAGCCAGTCATTATCATCTGTAAATATGCGCTCTTATTCTGTTGAATTGAATTCCTTTATGGTTATTGTATGGTACAATGAGATTCAATATGCAAATCCTCCATAATCTTATTTTCCTATAAAATGATGAAATAACTGTAATAATAACAATAATAATAATAATATGATAAAAAAAACAATGAAAAATATACACTATGAAAGCATAAGTACAATATATATGTATATATAGTCCAGGCAGTGGAATGGTTGTGCAATATTGCAATTGTAGTGCAAGTTGACAGTGAGGTAATTGAACTTACAGTACAAGTGCAAGCAGATCTATCAGGAGCATTTGATGGAATGATTGAGTGTGTTTAGAGCTCTTGGGATAAAAGGTCCCTTCAGGAAAGGCTCTGAAGCATTTGCCACAAGGTCCCTTCAGGAAAGGCTCTGAAGCATTTGCCCTATGGGAGCAGTTGAAATAGATTGTGCGCATGGCTGAGGCAGTGTGTGCTAAATGCTGTATCCCGATAATCCTCTTTCTGATCAGCTGCTGTAGAGCTGTGATTCCACACTCAGATACTCAGAGTGGTGCACTAGAGTAAAAATGCTAAAGCAGCTATGATATTTGGAACAGTTTGGCCAGTCTGTGGACCATTATATTGTTACAGGTCGATTACAATCAGATGCCTTAAACTAATAAACGATATGCGGTTAATTTCAGTGTATTTGATAAAGCCACATCAGGGATGTGGATCTAAAAAATAAAGGCAAACCACACAGAAGCAGTAGCACTTTGATGCTTGGTGCCGCCAGTTTGCAAAACTGAGCTGAAAACGCAATGGTTTGAGCTGGCATGAGAATTACAATTATAATTATAACCTTTTTTCCCTAAAGGGGACTGTTTAACATCATATACTTGATTTATTATATTAGGACTGTACTAACATACATTAGGATTAGGATACTGTATATTGTATTAGGATTGTACTGTCATACTGTATCTGCTTCACCATTGGTACTGTTTAACATCATTCCCTGGGTTTACTTTTTTGGGACTGTTTAAAATTATATTCTAGGTTTATAGTATTTGGACTGTACAGTGATCCCTCGCTATATCGCGCTTCGCCTTTCGCGGCTTCACTCCATCGCGGATTTTATATGTAAGCATATTTAAATATATATCGCGGATTTTTTGCTGGTTCGCGGATTTCTGCGGACAATGGGTCTTTTAATTTCTGGTACATGCTTCCTCAGTTGGTTTGCCCAGTTGATTTCATACAAGGGACGCTATTGGCAGATGGCTGAGAAGCTACCCAACTTACTTTTCTCAATCTCTCTCTTGCACTGACTTTCTCTGATCCTGACGTAGGGGGTGTGAGCAGGGGGGCTGTTCGCACACCTAGGCGATACGGACGCTCGTCTAAAAATGCTGAAAGATTATCTTCATGTTGCTATCTTTTGTGCAGCTGCTTCCTGAAACGACATGCTGCACGGTGCTTCGCATACTTAAAAGCTCAAAGGGCACGTATTGATTTTTGACTGAAAAACAAACTCTGTCTCTCTCTATCTCTCTCTCTCTCTCTCCCTGCTCCTGACGGAGGGGGTGTGAGCTGCCGCCTTCAACAGCTTTGTGCCGCGGTGCTTCGCATACTTAAAAGCCAAACAGCCCTATTGATTTGTTTGCTAGAGATTGTTTTCTCTATCTATGTGACATTCTGTGCTCCTGACACGCACTCCTTTGAAGAGGAAGATATGTTTGCATTCTTTTAATTGTGAGATGGAACTGTCATCTCTGTCTTGTCATGGAGCACAGTTTAAACTTTTGAAAAAGAGACAAATGTTTGTTTGCAGTGTTTGAATAACGTTCCTGTCTCTCTACAACCTCCTGTGTTTCTGCGCAAATCTGTGACCCAAGCATGACAATATAAAAATAACCATATAAACATATGGTTTCTACTTCGCGGATTTTCTTATTTCGCGGGTGGCTCTGGAACGCAACCCCCGCGATGGAGGAGGGATTACTGTACTACCAATAGATATTTCTGCTTTAATCTTTCTACAATGCTGCTAGGGCTTGTTTTGTTTTGGACATGCTCTGTCTCATTGTCTAGCCTCACTTGGAAAGGCAAAATGGAAGAGAGCAGACTATTTCTAATCTATCAATTTTACTCCCGCAATTTATAAGTGCCAACACAATAGATAGATAGATAGATAATAGGTTTCATAGCCATAACTAATTGCAAAGTTGGAAATTAAGGTTAAAGCTATGTTATGTAATAATGTACTACCTTAATTTAAAACTATAAAATATCAACAGAAGTTCAGAAGCAATGTCTGTATGACCAAACAGTGAGCTTTGTGAGCTGGAATGTCAAAGGTCTCAATCATGAATTAAAGAGAAAGAAAGTATTCTTTCACCTAATATGTCTAACTGCCAAGATAATATTTTTTACAGGAGTGCTGGCCAAAAATTTTACTCTAGCTATACAAAGAAAACTAGAGGTGTTGGAATCTTAATACTTATTTGTAGTATCAGATGTAGTATCTGATCCTAAAAGGGAGATATTTGATAGTGATGGGTAATTTATTTAATTTTAAAGTAATTCTGATAAATATCTATGCAGTCAATCTGAATGATAGAGACTCCATCCAAAATATATTTTCATCTATTTCTAAAGTGAACACACATAAAATTAGCCATTAAGAAGGCTCTGGCCATTATAAAGTTATTTATTTTTGCTTTCTTTTGTTTTCAGGGACCCAAGAGCGCCACTGCAAGAACATCATGGCAGAATAGGGATGTGGTCTTTCTGGTCATTTTTTATATCACTTATTTTTTTAAGTTTTGAGCATGGTTTGTTGTTTTATACTTCTGATTGATTTCTTTGTTTAAGGTTGTGCCCTTTTTAATTTAACTTTTTTTGGCACTGTAAAGTTTTAGTGCTCATTTAAGGGGTAGGTAAGATAGCCAGGTGCCCATGCTGACTGAGAACTCTTAGGAGGTCAAACAAGGTCTTGCAAGCAGTTTTCTGCATTTAGAATTTTATCTCTTTCAGGCTAGTAATACAGTGATCCCTCGCTATATCGCGCTTCGCCTTTCGCGGCTTCACTCTATCGCGGATTTTATATGTAAGCATATTTAAATATATATCGCGGATTTTTTGCTGGTTTGCGGATTTCTGAGGACAATGGGTCTTTTAATTTCTGGTACATGCTTCCTCAGTTGGTTTGCCCAGTTGATTTCATACAAGGGACGCTATGGCAGATGGCTGAGAAGCTACCCAACTTACTTTCTCTCTCTCTCGCGCTGACTTTCTCTGATCCTGACGTAGGGGGTGTGAGCAGGGGGGCTGTTTGCACACCTAGACGATACGGACGCTCGTCTAAAAATGCTGAAAGATTATCTTCACGTTGCTACCTTCTGTGTGCAGCTGCTTCGTGAAGCGACATGCTGCACAGTGCTTCGCATACTTAAAAGCTCAAAGGGCACGTATTGATTTTTGACTTTGTTTTTCTCTGTCTCTCTCTCTCTCTCTCTCCCTGCTCCTGACGGAGGGGGTGTGAGCTGCCGCCTTCAACAGCTTTGAACCGGCAGTGCTTCGCATACTTAAAAGCCAAACAGCCCTATTGATTTGTTTGCTTTCCTCTCTGTTTCCTTTGAAGAGGAAGATATGTTTGCATTCTTTTAATTGTGAGACAGAACTGTCATCTCTGTCTTGTCATGGAGCACAGTTTAAACTTTTGAAAAAGAGACAAATGTTTGTTTGCAGTGTTTGAATAATAATCACTTATTTTTTTAAGTTTTGAGCATGGTTTGTTGTTTTATACTTCTGTTTGATTTCTTTGTTTAAGGTTGTGCCCTTTTTAATTTAACTTTTTTTGGCACTGTAAAGTTTTAGTGCTCATTTAAGGGGTAGGTAAAATAGCCAGGTGCCCATGCTGACTGAGAACTCTTAGGAGGTCAAACAAGGTCTTGCAAGCAGTTTTCTGCATTTAGAATTTTATCTCTTTCAGGCTAGTAATACAGTGATCCCTCGCTATATCGCGCTTCGCCTTTCGCGGCTTCACTCTATCGCGGATTTTACATGTAAGCATATTTAAATATATATCGCGGATTTTTTGCTAGTTTGCGGATTTCTGAGGACAATGGGTCTTTTAATTTCTGGTACATGCTTCCTCAGTTGGTTTGCCCAGTTGATTTCATACAAGGGACGCTATTGGCAGATGGCTGAGAAGCTACCCAACTTACTTTCTCTCTCTCTCGCGCTGACTTTCTCTGATCCTGACGTAGGGGGTGTGAGCAGGGGGGCTGTTCGCACACCTAGACGATACGGACGCTCGTCTAAAAATGCTGAAAGATTATCTTCACGTTGCTACCTTCTGTGTGCAGCTGCTTCGTGAAGCGACATGCTGCACAGTGCTTCGCATACTTAAAAGCTCAAAGGGCACGTATTGATTTTTGACTTTGTTTTTCTCTGTCTCTCTCTCTCTCTCTCCCTGCTCCTGACGGAGGGGGTGTGAGCTGCCACCTTCAACAGCTTTGTACCGGCAGTGCTTCGCATACTTAAAAGCCAAACAGCCCTATTGATTTGTTTGCTTTCCTCTCTGTTTCCTTTGAAGAGGAAGATATGTTTGCATTCTTTTAATTGTGAGACAGAACTGTCATCTCTGTCTTGTCATGGAGCACAGTTTAAACTTTTGAAAAAGAGCCAAATGTTTGTTTGCAGTGTTTGAATAATTTTCCTGTCTCTCTACAACCTCCTGTGTTTCTGCGCAAATCTGTGACCCAAGCATGACAATATAAAAATAACCATATAAACATATGGTTTCTACTTCGCGGATTTTCTTATTTCGCGGGTGGCTCTGGAACGCCACCCCCGCGATGGAGGAGGGATTACTGTATAGGCTACCAGGGCTTTTAAACCAAATGCAATCTTCTATACTTTGTAATATTTTTAGAGTTACTTTTTGTTATGTGCCTGCTGGTTGTGACATTCAGCAATTAGTTACTTAGTTACTTACACCTCATGTAATACTCAGCCATTAAACAGCTTAGGCAGCTTATTTGTTACATTACATGTTGTGACAGATTATGGCCTCCGTGACCCCTTGAACCCTCAGACTAGACGTCAGACACCAGATAAAAGTCCAAATAATAGTTTATTATTAATAATAACAATAATAAATGTGCACAAAGCACCCTCCACTCCACAATACTCAATAAATCAATAATAACAATAATCCTCCTCACTCCCAGACGCGTTGCCACCCTTCCACCCAGCTCAGCTCAACATCTGGGATTTCCCATCGTCCTTTTATATTCCCTGACCCGGAAGTGTTTCCCATCTTACAGTCCATGTGATTTCTTATCACTTCCGGGTCAGATAAAAAGTTCTTCTTTTCAACCCGGAAACACGACGTTCCCTCTGGTCATATGATTATGACGTGCTTCCGGGTTATAAGGCACGTATAAGTCCTTGAGCCTCCCTGCAGCGTCCTCTGGTGGGCCCCACGGTGTCCAGCAGGGTTGGGAATAAAAACTCCATTGTCCATAATTCCCTGCTGGTCTTCGGGGCACTTCCAGGCTACAGAGAGGGCTCCATCTAGCGGCCTGGGGGTATTGGCCGGGGTAAATGGCCGGCCATCCCTCACAATGTAGAGACATACTGTAATTGACAGATGTATATAAACCGACTCATGATCTAGTTTAGAAAATAAATTCTTAAGTCAGTCATAACCTTCAGTTACATTATCTTGGTGAGTTGTGCACAAGTTGTGAGTAGTGTCAGTAGTGTAATGTAGCATCCCTAGTGACTCAGTCATAGCACTGTACAACTTGTACACTGGAAGGGTGACCCCTTGTGTGTGCAAGAGTTGACTACTTATGCGCCAGAAGTGCAAAGCATACAATGTGGCCTCAAGGAAAAAATTAAAGCATGTGTCCCATTCAATACCACTTAACTATTTGGACTTATCTGTCCAGAGTCTTGTATTTGTTATATCACAACAGAATGGAAAAAGGAAAAATACAAGCAGAGATTGTGTTTGAATTCTCCATAGCTTGAAGACATTCATACAGCCACCAGTAATGTCAGGCAGCATGTTAACTTAGCAGTCAAAATGAGGTGATACTTGCAGCACAACAGGAGATGTCCAATTGTGCTGAAAAGATGTAGATTCATATAATCCATTATCCTCTGTGATTCTCTTTTGTATACTCAATGCAACAATCAGCATCAACAGCAGTTGTTAAATGTGACATACTCGTCAGCTCATGTCATGTAGTATGATAATTATACAGCATCGTTCTCAAGAATAACTGACAAACCATAGTTGGTAGCAACTATGTGAAACAATATATTACAGTTAGTTTCAGTGCGACAATCACAGAATCATCAGTTTAAACTAAATAGGAGTAAAACTTTTCTAAAGTATAATCCATAGTTAAATGATCTAACTCAAGTATGGTTGCACAAATATCAGGACATAAACTAAAATTGATGCACCATAGCCAGTAGTAAGTACATGAAACAATACATTACAAGTTGGCATCAGTGTGACAATCACAGAATACTAACTTAAAAATAAGTAGAGGTATAGCTTATCTAAAGTACAATAAAAAGTAGGCTCAAGCACAATTTTTTGTTTTAAAAGTGGTGGATATTAAGGAAGAACAGTGTATAAATATAACCTAAAGGGACATTTACTGAAAGAGAGGCACAATGGGTTTTGGAATACTGAAAAGATCTTATACTTCAAATTGTTTAACTGTATCAGTTAGTCAGATGCATTGCTATTTACAAATTTTATTAATTGTCTTTTTCATACAGTGAAACAAATGATATACTGGTTATCACTATTACCTCACACCTCCACTTTGCGGATTGACTTTGTTATTTGCAAGTTTAATTTAGTCATGAATGAATGAGCTATGGGTTGCTTACTGACTTGCACCTGATGCCTTTAAGATACTCTCTGGCATTTTGCAGTCTTTTATGGGATCAAGTGATCACAGGAAATGGCAGAAAAATTTGTTTTTTTTGTGGTTAAATTTTTCTTGCATTGAAAAATACAAAGTAGTGATAAACAATTACATAAATGTAGCAGAACACCACCAGACCAAAAGTGAAAAGTTACCATATAATACAAAGGTTCACCCACCACTGGCCACACCACTACATACTAGTCTAGTGACAATCCAGTTTTAATATTAGAGACCCATGGTCTTCAATAGGAAGTATTATATTCTAAACTGAAGATGGGAGGTTACACAGGCTGGAAAGGCAGTGACCTGCAAAAAGCTTTATGCAATGCAATGTACAACTTGGTGAATGTCTTTTAATAGAAAAGAAGTAAATAAGAAAAAATAAAAAAGGGGATGGGACGGAAGAAGAAAAGATAATGAAACACCACATGTCTTTAGAACTTCAGCCAAAGATCAAATAACAAAGAAGAGAAAGTGAGAGGAAATGTGCAGCATGAATAAGTCTTTGTTAGCTTTCATTTTGTCAATTGCTTGCTGGAATGGCAACTCACTAAAACAAGATCTGTGCTAAATGTATTTAGATGGATTTTAATTAAATGTTTACATGTTAACATCATTTGACCATGCACCCTCTGTTTATCCTTTTTTTGTTTTTGTTGCAAAATTATCTAGCAGGTGAAAATACAAGCCTTCAGTTTTTTGTACAATCAGATTTATTCTGATAATATTCTTTTTTAATTAATAAAGCCCTCTGTGTTTCATAGATTACTACTTTTTATTTTTTTTTTCATCATGTACATGTAACATAATTTAGAAAAAATTGTTATTTTACAATTCTTACACTATACTAAAAAGGAGTATTGCTCATGTATACCACCACAACACAGAAATGAAGAATATTTTATTTTGATATTTGCAACAGAATAAGACATATTTCCAAAAGAGGCTGTGGTGATGTCCATGTGTATCCAGATAATGATAACTTAAGGAGCAAAAATATACTAGCATTTTCCAAACCACATTAGCTAATGCTATTGGATACTATTTCAAAAGAAACATTTTAGCCATAGAAAATGGTATTTAGCATGAGATCAAGGCCCAAAGAAGATTATTTGCTATGCTTTGGGATGACATATTGGTTTTGCTGTTGAAGTGTCCCAGAATTCTGCATTCCTGGGGTATACTTTAGGCACTTTTCAGTTCAAAGGTTATTGCTTTAAAATCTCTGCTTTAGGGGGGCATTCAGTGTTAAACAGCGTCAAATGTTGTTTAAAACAGATTTTTGCAATTATCGACATTAATTTATGTGTCTTTTATATCAGAAAGTGCTCTCGAAAGTCACAGTTAACCTGTGAGTAATTTTGTATCAGTAAATATTTAATATTTGCATTGTAAGGTAATATCTTTAGAAATCAGACAACCCAATTTTTGAACCCCACCAAGTAAAAAATGTCGATTAATAAGCAAATAAAATGGTCTATGTTTAAACCACAGTGTAAATAAAGCAATAATATACTGTATAAAGTGAATGTAAATCTAATCATCCAATTATAAATTCAAAGTATGTTTAGAAGATTAATTGAAGTTACTATTATTCAAATTCTAAGGCAAGTTATTTCCAAAGAACAACAGTTTACAAACTTTTAAAACAATTTCTAATAAGTAAAGCCACAGAATGAGACACTTAACCAAACATGGCTAGCATTATTTAGGTGAGACACCTTTATTTCTAGAGAAACTTTTCCTTTTGAGTCCATTGGGAAGTAAACTTCTCTAGAACTTTTTTGCATTCTTGAATGTCATTATTGAGCTTATTCTCGGACTTTGCACTTTTGCTTGCTCACACGCTCTCGATCTAGCACTTGCTCACACAGGAAAGCTGCTTTAGAGCTCAAACTATCCTTTTTGGATCCTTTTCGAGCTTATTCTCATTAATTAGAAAAACAATCCTGCTGTGAAATGCCCCACCATTGTTAGAGGGGCCCAAGTATTATTTGTGAATTTTCACATTTGCATGGGTTTTCCACTACCTAACTATATGTGTGTGTTTGTGTTGTTGTGTGTATGTGTAGGTGTGTATACATAAACATATATATATATATATTGTCACACATGTGCAAGTAGGGAGTAGGAGACAGCTAAAGGACCTGAATAAATGTAATACTACAACAGACCAGGGTGTGGCAGAGTGTGCTGACAGTCTCTCTCAGTTCCTTGCAGACCATTCCCGGGAAATCCTGCCATGTCCCGGCACCTCTGATGACGTCACTTCCAGCTCCAGCACCTCTGAGGATGTCACCATCGGCACCTCTGATGATGTAAATTCTGGTTCTGGCATAGATGACATAATTTCCTCCCTCAGCCCTTAAAAACACCATCTTACCTCCAAGTATTCACTTCTGTTTTGGACTCAGTCTTATGAAAATTTCTGTTCAATAACTTAAAACTTTTTGCAGCCGAGATATACTGTAATATACAGGTGGCTGCCACAAACCTTTATAATGCATGGAGAGTCATTCTTCTCAAAATATATATATATATATATATATATATATATATATATATATATATATATATACTGCAGTGGGGTGGCGCCTTGCCTAGGATTTGTTCCTGCCTTGTGCCCTGTGTTGGCTGGGATTGGCTCCAGCAGACCCCCGTGACCCTGTGTTAGGATATAGCGGGTTGGATAATGACTGACTGACTATATATATGTTACCAATGCAGTGTTATCTGTATGTATGGTCATGATTAGATCAGTATCATTACATTTTATTTTATTTCTGTAAATGAAATGAAAGAACTAAGAATGAAAAGTATCACTTCAACTTTACATCTGAGTTTTTCTGTAGCAACATAAAATGAAAAAAATATTTTGCTTGTCATATCTAAAATGGCATAATTGAGCTGTAATGAAATCACATGCTTTATCGATGGCTTGAAAAGGAAACCATTTTTAGACTTTTAACAGTTTGGCATTCGTAATCCACAGAATGCTAGTAATATTTTGGACTTAATGAAGACTTTTTTCAAAGACCAGTGCAGGATGGAAGACAATGAAGCTTGGGTAGATATTATATGTTTATTTTTCTTGATTTAAAATGATTCAACAAATAATATAAATTGGATATACCCGAGTAAAAACACATGTACTATATCACCAACCTCAAAAATGGGTTGTGCACATTGTCTTCATGATGTATGTCTTTGACTATTGACGTTGACTTTTGTTCTGATTGATGTCATCTCACTCTCCATTTACAGAAGCATCTCATAGCTATTACTGAATTAAAACTTTACATAATATTTACTTTCAAAATACTTTAAGTTAATTTTATGTTGCTTGCATTAATCAATGAAATTATGTTGTCATTTTAACTATGTTTTTCTAGATGATCCTTAGATATAAAATACTAAATTTCAGGACCAGTGAAAATATTACCATGACAGCCAAAAAAATGTTTATCTTCAGTATTCTTAAATAGAAAACATTTGTATGCCTATTACCACTATAAAATCAACTTTGACAATTATTTTTCATTCACAAATACTTCAGAAATGTTGACTGAATGATTTTCAATGTGCAATGTTCTCATGATAAAAGTATTTAGCTGTAGGAAAATTCCTTCTTCGCTCAGTGACAAATTTTTGTTGACTACAATGTCAAATATAGTCATTTTAATTTATAAGTTTCTATATTGTTGACTTTGATAGAATATTTTCTATCTATATTTGTTTATTTGTGTTGTAATGTATTGCTTGCAGGTCATTAAACTATTTCATTACTATTTCCA
This sequence comes from Erpetoichthys calabaricus, assembly GCF_900747795.2. Taxonomy (NCBI): domain Eukaryota; kingdom Metazoa; phylum Chordata; class Cladistia; order Polypteriformes; family Polypteridae; genus Erpetoichthys; species Erpetoichthys calabaricus. The sequence goes on from NC_041394.2 coordinate 270,855,361, forward strand.
AGTTCGCAGTCCCAAAATAGCTAAAGTAAGACTTATAATAAAATCCTTGGCAATACCATGAGTGATTATGAGATGAAAGAGTTTGAAAATGCCCTGTTGGGCTACAGTTTACAGACTTCAGACCTTAACATAATTTTCAATATCTGAATGAAGAGTAAACTGCTATTGTGTTGCTTTTCCATCTTGCATAGTTGCTGTAAAGAAAACTGACAGAGTATAATTAAATAATGGAAAGATTCAATGGCATGTTATATTGTTATTAGCTTTAGGTATTGTGCCTTGTGATGATGTGCATGAAGGTAGGCAAAATGTATCCAGAGGTGCCCAAATCAAGATATGGTCAATGATCAATATTTGCAACAGTTAATACTGACACACAGGTGGCTGAACATTTTTAGACTTTTTGCAAGGAATTGCACATAATGTAGCACTTTAATTTTCATAGCATGGTTACACTTTTGTATACATGGTTTTGAATTTTGAGCTAAAAACATGCACAATGCGTGAGCAAACCTATCAGGAAAGCCTGCCTCTTCACAGGGTGTCAACCTGGACACACTGGAAACTATTGTGGAAAAGATTGGATGCCATTATGAAAAATCCCCTCCAGAAGTCTGTCTTCGAGTTCTTTTAGCCACTGATTTAATCCACCACAGTGTGCTAAGAAGTGCCTCTGGGGGTCTTGTCTGCAAACTGCTATCAGGCAATTCAATCCTTACACCCAATATACTTCTTAAGTTTATTTTATTTATTTACTTTTTGATTGAATGATTGACTGTATTATCTACTCTGTGAGTCTGTATTCTTATTTTTTGTTTCTACTGCTGTATGCATCTGAATTTGCCCATGGGATTGATAAAGTTTATCTAATCTAATCTTTATCTCCATTTGTGTTTAATGTTTCTCCTAATATTATATTTATGACACATTTTATTTTTTCATTTTTATTATGTTTATAAAAAATAATGCATAGTAGTAAATATAACTACCTTTTACATGACAGAATTACTCTTCACAAGAAGTTTTCAAAGTTCCTATTTCAATACTTGCAACAACTCATATCTCTACCCAGAATAACTTTATCTATTCTATCTTTCGCAGTGTAGTTCACAATCTCTTGTTTGAAATCTTTCTGATACAGCATTTAATCTCTATTTCTTGTTCCATTTTTTTAATGCTAAGCATTTTTATACAGTACTACACTAACAGTAGTCGACATCCATGAAATAAGTTTATGGGGTACTTCAAGAGACAGAAACAGAATGAGAAGGTTGAGCAAAGATTGGGGGCTTCCAAAGGCAGCAGAGATGCTTTTGAAGCAGGGTTCAGCCACAGTCCTCTTAGATACAAGTTCTTCACAATTAGGTTAACCCATACTTTCAGTTAAACTGTTAATTCTTACATTACTCACAAACCTGGAATCTTGGATTTAGTTTTGAAAATGATTTAAAAAATAATACAAAATCCTAATTACACTTGTAAGATTTGAAATACTACTTATCATACTTAATTTTGCCATAACAACACCAATTTCAGGGAATGTAATTCGGTAAAGCTCATAAAAACAAAATTGGATTTTTACACAGTATGTCATAAGGTCAGTAATAATCGTCATTCCCCATGAGCCTCCAACCACCAAGTTAACAAAATAGTATTGATTATTTCGGGGATCTTCAAGTTCAGTACTGGAGGTTCAGAGAGGCTGCAGATTTTTGATTCAACCCAGTTGCTTAGTTTGAATCCAATCTTGACAATAACAAAACACATTTAATTTTTAGCTCATTCTCATGTTGTATATTTGTTCCTTTTCAAGAATGTCATATATATAATTTGAGGCTAGGATAAATAATCGACAACCTTTCAGTTTATTATCTTCCAATTCAGTGTACATTATATACAGGGAATGCAATTCACATATGGCACTGCAGTCCACCCCTATTCAAGAACTCAATCCCATGTGAAGTGCATGTGTTTTACATGTCATGTCATTTTCTAACCTGCTTAATTCCTTGCCAGCATAGGGTGAAAGGCAGGAGCAAACCTTAGACAGGGTGCCAGTCCATTGCAAGGTAAACACAAACACCCACACAGCCAATGTAGCATCGCCAATTCACCCAAACCGCATGTCTTTGAACAATAGGAAGAAATTAGAGCAGAGCAACCAGATGAAACCAGCGCAGACACAGGTAGGATATGCAAATTTAACTCAGGGAGGACCTGGGATGCAAACCCGAGAGGTGGACCCAGGGCTCCTTGCTGCAAGGTAGCAGCGCTAGCACTGCGTCACCATACTGCCCTTGTTTTGCATGTTGGGAGCAAATGACTGGATACATGAAATGTGGATAATGTAACACAAGTCTTAAAAAAAATTAACTGGAATTTTTTCATATCATTTGTCATTATACAGCATTGATCGCCATGGGCTTATCATAAACTTTTTTATCTTCGTCATGAGATTAAAATTTTTTCTTGGTCGTCACTACAAAACACATGGGGCAAGTATCATTTTAAAAAATTTCCCCATTTTGAACTGAGTATTCCTTTAATAGGATTACCAGTTCAGCACATGGCAGACCTATGTACACACCTAACTGCTCTCATATCAAATCTGTTTTAGATAGATAGATAGATAGATAGATAGATAGATAGATAGATAGATAGATAGATAGATAGATAGATAGATACTTTATTAATCCCATTTTGAAATTCCAATTTACCTAATAAATATTTTGTGAAACAGGAAGCAACTAAAATACACAGAAAAAAAATGGTAATATGTAGAGACTCCTTTTAGACATTAAATGAGCTGGCCATGAGGTCCCTAGATTTCTGAAATAGCAGTACGTATCACTACCCCACAATGCCATTCGGAAAGTTGTAAACCATTCTAAAACGGCTTTGCTTTTGAGAAAAATGAAAAATAAAAAATCCTGTTATTAGTCTTTTCTGTATTTTATTACTTCTGTTCATTTTTCTACTAAGAATTGTAAATATATGAAAACATTGAATACTTCTTATTTTGACAGTAAATTTTAAATATACAACAGAGTTAAAGTGTCAAAATATAAATTATTATGTAGCACATTGAAACAGCCACCCCTTCCTGTTCTTACCTAGGCTAATCGCCATAGGCATCAATGCAAAGCAATATAACAACTTAATTTAAGTTCACTATGGGTAGTGAAATGTTTCAGATTTCCTTTAAAGATAATTAGAGAATTTTTCTGTGACATCTTAGCACTGTGAACACCTGCATTAGACTAAATGTTTCTTTAATGCTTTGTCCAAGGAACAGCTTAATAACATAGTGTGTTCATTCCCAGTCACATCACAGCCCAACAATTTTAAAGTGTGTGATGAGTTAATCAAAGGATGGAGAAGAAACAGCAAGCCAGAAGAAACACGATTTCAAATATTACATCTTAATTTTGAAAAGCAGAAAACAACAAAGAAGAAAGTATAGGTAAAAAAGTACAGGTGCCAGTTTAAACAAACACAAAATAATAATTAAGTATAACACAGAACACCGTATAATAAACAAGCCTTATTATTATTATTATTATTATTAAATTATACCCTCTGATTAAACAGTTAAAACATGATTTGTACATAATGTAACATTTATATTTGTCTGTTTCCCTCACTGCCACAAAATACCAAAATCTATTAGTCACATGCGTGCTCTTCATTCTTTTAAAAGGCTCTGTCATACCTGCTGAATAAACGTCTATAATACCACTTGTATTGGGTGGGCATTTTGCTAGGTATAGCTAGTTTTCAAACATAATTTGTATGTTTATCCAATGTCAACACAAAACACTATAGGCCCACAATGCTGTTTTAAAGAGGTAGCTAGTTTTCAGTGTGTTATATACAGTATGTATACTATTCAAAGAAAAAAACTCAAATTTTAGTAAATTTGAAACTGGCATGGTTGGTGGCACACACTATAACTGTATGAAACAGAAACAGCAACCCTGAAGTGGTTTTCAGTGTTTTATGTGCAATGGATTATTAAACAAGATCAGCAAATAGTGGCAGTGTAACTGGAAAAAGTACAGTATGTTTATGAGAGAGGCTGGTGAGGCTGATACCACTTGTTTAGAGTAACAGACAGTCTGCATGGTAGATAGCGTGAGGCCAAAAAGACATAGTGACATGTGCAACATTTTGTACCTTTCCTTAGAATTTTTTGTAATAACTAAATTTTATTTACTCATTTCAAAATACAAAAACATTCACATTTATCTCAACATCAAAAACAAAGTAAATGGAGATTTTTATTTTCAAATCATGTCTAATCCCATATTCTCTTTTTAAATCAACAAATACTCTTTCTCTAAATATTAGACTAAAACTATTTATAAAACGAGTCTGCCTCCATTTCAAAGACAATTTCCAAAATGTATTTCCCTTTCCTATATATCCACAATATCTTCCATTTCTCCATAGCAGCTGCAAGTCGATATTTCTCAACATATCTCTTTACTTTCCCTTTCCACCTTTTTTCCCAAATACTTTTGCACCAACCTCACATCTTCTTCTTCTTCTTCTTGTTTCGGCTGCTCCTGTTAGGGGTTGCCACAGTGGATCATCTTCTTCCATATCTTTCTGTCCTCTACATCTTGTTCTGTTACACCCATCACCTGCATGTCCTCTCTCACCACATCCATAAACCTTCTCTTAGGCCTTCCTCTTTTTCTCTTGCCTGGCAGTTCTATCCTTAGCATCCTTCTCCTAATATACCCAGCATCTCTCCTCTGCACATGTCCAAACCAACGCAATCTCGCCTATCTGACTTTGTCTCCCAACCCTCCAACTTGAGGTAACCCTCTAATGTACTCATTTCTAATCCTGTCCATCCTCGTCACACCCAGTGTAAATCGTAGCATCTTTAACTCTGCTACCTCCAGCTCTGTCTCCTGCTTTCTGGTCTGTGCCACCGTCTCCAACCCATATATAACATAGCTGGTCTCACTACTGTCCTGTAGACCTTCCCTTTCACTCTTGCTGATACCCGTCTGTCACAAATCACTCCTGACACTCTTCTCCACCCATTCCACCCTGCCTGCACTCTCTTTTTCACCTCTCTTCCACAATCTGCATTACTCTGTACTGTTGATCCCAAGTATTAAAACTCATCCACCTTTGCCAACTCTACTCCTTGGATCCTCACCATTCCACTGACCTCCCTCTCTTTTACACACATGTATTCTGTCTTGTTGACCTTCATTCCTCTCCTCTCTAGAGCATATCTCCACCTCTCCAGGGTCTCCTCAAATTGCTCCCTACCATCACTACAGATCACAATGTCATCAGCAAACATCACAGTCCATGGGGACTCCTGTCTAATCTCATCTGTCACCATTGCAAATAAGAAAGGGCTCAGAGCCAATTCCTGATATAATCCCACCTCCACCTTGAAGGCATCCGTCACTCCTACCGCAGACCTCACCACGGTAACACTAACCACGTACATATCCTGTACAACTCTTACATACTTCTCTGCCACTCCCAACTTTCTCATACAATACCACAACTCCTCTCAAGGCACCCTGTCATATGCTTTCTCCAGGTCCACAAAGATGCAATGCAGCTCCTTTTGGCCTTCTCTATACTTCTCCATCAACTCCCTCAGAGCAAACATCGCATCTGTGGTGCTCTTTTTTGGCATGAAACCATACTGCTGCTCAATAATCATCACGTCACTTCTTAACCTAGCTTCCACTACTCTTTCCCATAACTTCATGCTGTGTCTCATCAATTTTATCCCCCTGTAGTTACTACAGTCCTGCATATCCCCCTTATTCTTAAATATCGGCACCAGTACACTTCTTCTCCACTCCTCAGGCATCCTCTCACTTTCCAAGATTCAATTAAAGAAATCTGGTTAAAAGCTCCACTGCCATCTCTCCTAAACACCTCCATGCTTCCACAGGTATGTCATCTGGACCAATGGCTTTTCCATTCTTCATCCTTTTCATATCTGTTCTTACTTCCTCCTTGCTAATATGTTGCACTTCCTGATTCACTATCTCCACATCATCCAACCTCTTCTCTCTCTCGTTCTCTTCATTCGTCAGCCTCTCAAAGTATTCTTTCCATCTGCTCAAAACACTCTCCTCGCTTGTGAGTACATTTCCATCTTTATCCTTTATTACCCTAACTTGCTGCACATCTTTCCCAGCTTGGTCCCTCTGTCTAGCCAGCCGGTACAGGTCCTTTCTCTCTCCTTAGTGTCCAACCTCTCATACAACTCATCATACGCCTTTTCTTTAGCCTTCACCACCTGTCTCTTCACCTTGGGCCTTATCTCCTTGTACTCTTGTCTACTTTCTGCATCTCTCTGACTATCCCACTTCTTCTTTGCCATCCTCTTCCTCTGTATAATCTTCTGTACTTCCCCATTCCACCACCAGGTTTCCTTTTCCTCATTCCTCTGTCCAGATGTCACGCCAAGCACCCTTCTTGCTCTCACCTTTACTACATCTGTTGTAGTTTTCTGACTGTCTGGTAATTCTTAACTACCACCCAGTGCCTGTCTCACCTTCTCCCTAAACTCAACTTTGCAGTCTTCTTTTTTCAACTTCCACCATTTGATCCTTGGCTCTGCCCTCACTCTCTTCCTCTTCTTGATCTCCAACGTCATCCTACAGACCACCAACCTATGTTGCTTAACTACACTTTCTCCTACCACCACTTTTCAGTCTTCAATCTCCTTCAGATTGACTCTTCTGCATAGGAAGTAATCTACCTGTGTGCATCTTCCTTCACTCTTGTACATAACCCTATGATCCTCCCTCTTCTTAAAATACGTATTCACCAAAGCCATGTCCATCCTTTTGGCAAAATCCACTATCCTCTGACCTTCTTCATTTCTCTCCTTGACACCATACCTACCCATCGCCTCCTCGTCTCCTCTGTTCCCTTCACCAACATGTCCATTGAAATCCGCTGCAATCACTGCTTTCTGTCCCTTGGGTACAGTGTTAATCACTTCTTTCTCATCCATTGCACACCCAACTTGCGGGGCATGTGCACTAACAACATTCATCATCACAACTCCAATTTCCAGCTTCATAATCATTACTCTATCTGACACTTTTTTCACCTCCAAAACACTGGACATACTGTTCCTTCAGAATAACCCCTACTCCATTTTTCCTCCTATCAACACCATGATAGAACAATTTGAATCCACCGCTGATCCACCTGGCCTTACTTCTCTTCCATTTAGTCTCTTGCATGCACAATATATCAGTCTTCCTTCTCTCCATCATAACTGCTAACTCTCTCCCCTTGCCAGTCATACTGCCAGCATTCAAAGTTCCTACCCTCAGTTCCACTCTCTTTACCTTCCTCCTCTCCTCCTGTCTCTGGACACGTCTCCCTCCTCATCTTCTCCTTCTTATTCTTCTTCTTCGGCCAACAGTAGCCCAATGTCTACCAGCACCCTGTTGGCTAACAGTACTGGTGGCAGTCGTTGTTAACCCAGGGCTCGATCGATCCGGTATGGAAATTTGTATTGTTGTCCGCATATTGATTTGGCAAAATTTTGCACTGGATGCCCTTCCTGACGTAACCCTCCCCATTTATCCGGGCTTGGGACCGGCACAAAGAAACACACTGGTTTGTGCATTCCCTGTGGCTGGGTTACCAACCTCACATCCGAGGTCACATTTTTGTTTATTTGAATACTCCCGGCATCCCATAGTTTCTTCTTTGCCATACTAATTAGCATCCAGATCGAAAAGGCTTCCGTTGAGGACTTCCACATCCTCTAAATTCTAAGTCCTGTGCTGTTCAATAGTATGTCCATATGAGGATTAATTATGTTGACATCTCCTTTATGGGTACCATGACTTTTTTCCAGTATGATAATGTGTGAGCACACATTGCTATCATCACTAGCAAAAAACATTACACCTGTTCAATGTGGTTGGAAGCTACATGGTCAAATGCAGGAAAGGCATACAATTATAATACATAGAAAATTATCCACATCTAAATGATTCAGTGTCATGTTTCATTTAAGCATAGATCACTAATCAACTTCAAACATTTAAACAAATGCATATTTAAGTGTCCTTCATTTTCTTTGAAAAAAAAAACAACTTTATGGCCTTTCTGGATCAATATTCCAGTTTCCACAATTTTTCCCTGGGTAGGGGTGGGAAAATTTCACTGTCAGACTATACTGTGCCACTGCATCAGACTCGAGATAGTTCTTTGTACTCTGTAGTGCACAATGAATGTGAGACACCCACCACAGAAGCATCCATTCTGTACTTTTTTCCTGTTTGTGCAGATTGATTTTTCCTGCGAACCTGCTGGGCTCCTTGGGCGTTATTGTCTGATGGTCAGGACTTTATGAAGTATGTGGGAAGTTTTTATTTTGTATTATTTCTATTATTATTATTATTATTATTGACATTTAAATTTGATATTTTACATTTAAGTGATACTTTTGTTATATAAACTGGCTATTTGACATTTAAACTGAAATGTGTTTGCTTGCAAATTTGTACAGTACAGAAACATACATATTTGAAAAAAGAGTGGACTCTAATGACAACTACAATCAGTGCTTTTTGTGTATTACTGAATATGTTAGTTTTGTATGGACACTGTTATTACATCAAGGACTGTTCACTGCTTCCCCAACAACAAATCATGGGTCACCAGTAAACTGAAGGCTTTTCTTGACCAAAAAAGAGAGCCTTCAGGGCTGAAAATGTGGACAAAATGAAGGAGGCTATAGAACAGGGGTCTCCAACCTTTTTTCCCCTGAGAGCTTTTTTTTCAAAATGGATGTTTCTAATGTTTATTCTCATAGCTTATTTCAACCCAAACAAACTGAATAAGCTTGTTTTGCCTGGACATTTACAAAATGTTGGTGTCCACAGCTCACATTTTGCATTAAAACATTACAAAAAATATTTAGTTCACCTGCAAGTGCATTTTGTATGTCTATATGCATTTTCTAGTGTATCGCACACTATTGAATTAAAACATGAATGCTGTCAAAACAAAACAATTCAATTACAAATACACAGATATTACTTATTCATTTGTCATTTTGTTAGTGCTGCTTGGTGAAGATTCTTATAGTTATCTATCTCTACTAAGTTCCAGAAATGCTAAGAATGGTGTTGAGACTTTAACTGCACATTATTTTGAAGGTTTACTAATATATAATATATAAAATCCAATGTCTGTATGTCTGTCCGATTTCACAAGAGAATTACTTAATGGATTTAGATTGGGTTTTTTTCTATAATTTGCTTGAACATTCCAGTTGATTTTGCAATTTCTGCCATTGCACTATGTACCATAGTTCAGTTGCGGCATCGATTTATTCGCCCGAATCTGAGTGAGACAGCTTCAGGGCGTGTTCTTTGACTCTGCTTAGCTAGTGAACGAGAGAACAATTGAACTCAACTTTATTTGATATTTAAAACAAAGTGTTACTTGGGTCTTGATTAGTTTGAGTCCAGATATTCTCTTAAGTGTATGCCACATTGAAAAGATAGATTGCAATTCAGATTGTGGATCATGATTTTGTGTTAAAAGGATCATGATATGATTTTTTAGAAAGATCGTCCACCCCTAATTTGACTGATCAAGTTTTCAAATTTATGTAGGATTCATTAACCCTTTGGCGAGCTACTTGGAAAGTGATTGTGAGCTACTGGTAGCTCGCGAGCGACGTGTTGGAGACCCCTGATATAGAGAGCTCAAAGAAAAGATGAAGGAGGCTAAAGAGAACTATAGGCTAATGTGGAACAAAATAATACATGGGAGTTGTGGAAATGAATAAAACACATCACATGCTGTAAACAGTTCAATGAAGATCATCAGATGTAGGCAGAAAATGGCCCTTTGACCCCCCCTCCAGTCTATGTCACTCTACAAGACCACTGTCCACATACACTCTCCAAACTCCACTTTCCATTCACACTTTCGCATACCAGCTGCCGGTGTTTCTGTCCACATACACCATTAACAATGGCTTTACAACCACCATTTTATTAACCTCCCAAAAACCTACATCCAAGAACACAAGAAGGTGGTGCTGAGCCTTTTTTGGATAACAATTGAAAATTAGGCCTTTTTTAAAATTTGCTAAATACAAGTATTTACGACCATGTTCGGTTCTGATGGACCAGTCATAAGTGGACCTAAGATGGACAGGTATACTGTATGTATTCAAACCTGACCGTAGTACTTTATAATAAGTCCCTTATGTCATATTGTTTGTTTTATATCCTTCATCATTCTTAGTACATTATGCAGATTTTCTATCTTTTTTTACTTACTTTTTTATTTTACTATTTTGTTTCATTATTATTTTTGCTTGCATGGGTGCTGAACCTTTAACAGATTCATGAATCCTTTCTCTGTCTGTGTTATGTTATATCATCAGAATGAGCTCTCCCAATGTTCGTTGTGTTAATCTAATCTGCCGGTAAGACACGGTAGCGGCTGTAAGTCGAATGGTTATAAGACGCATAGGTCGTAAACATTTACTAAATAATAATTTACTCAATACAAATTAGACATCTTCACATAAATGTATCAGATCAAGATCAAGCACAAGATCAAGCAGTTAGTCAGTGACATAGCTATGCTACTTTCAAAATACTACAAAAAAGAATTTGTGAGTACTTTGCTGTCAAAATTACCAAAGATGATCAAAATTAGCATTTCTTCCAAGCTTGTAAAGAGGCCAGTTAGTTTGAGGAAAATGTGTCTGGCTAGTCTGCAACTAGGGGAGCAAGAGCAGTTTATTTGGGGGCATCTTTAGTTTGGGGTATCTTTGCTTCCACCTCAATAGCAGATGGCAACAACTAATGATTCACTGATAACAGCACTGTTAATCTAATATCATTTTCCCCAGATGGCAATGGTGATTTACAAAGTGGCAGTGGTTATGCTATGTTTCTGATAGAGACTGTGTGTTTTGCTTTGTGTGTTGCAAACTTGTAGAGATGGAATTATAACAAATTGATGGAAAGATGAGCTCATTCACAGCAGGTAGATTTAGCAACTGGAGTAAAAGCAACCGCAAAATGTGGTCTTCATGATGTATCGGACATGCTTGTCAAATCATTTAGAGTTCTGTCATCTCTAAGCAAGAAACCTATTACTGCTTTACTTTCTGCTAAGGTTGAGTAAAATCAACAAACAGCCAGAATGGTTATAGAATGGATGCCCAGATCAATAAAATTTCTAGGTCGTGAAGGGCTTCCACTGAAAGGCAATGCATACGTTTTCTGGCAACTTATGATGGAGGGAACATATGATTTTCTCAAGGCTTGCGAATGGCTTGAACAAAGAGATAACTGGATGTTGGATACTATACAAAATAAAACCCTGGAAGTGTTTGCACATGGAATTGAGAGAGAAATTGTCTCTGAAGTTAGAGGACATACATGGACTAACTCAAAATGGCACTACAGATATACTGTAAGTTCATGGGAACAGTTTTCTTGTTGTCTGTATTCCTAAAATCCACATTCCACTGCAGAAACACTTTTTGGTTGCATCAATGACATATTTTTACGCCTAAATCTATCTATGGAGCACCTGCAGGGCTTAAGCTTTGATAGTGCAAGCAACACGTCAGGTCATCACTGTAGCATTCATTTATTGGATTTGATTTTACAAGAAGTAGCCAAAGATGTATGCATTATAGCAAATACACAGTGTCAGTTAAAATTGGTGAATTATCAAAGTGCAAGACACTGTTTTAGTCACTTTTTGGTGCTGGTCAACAACTTAATTTCAGTGGATAGTCCATGCAAAGGTGTTCAAACAGATTTGTTCATCTTACTCTGTTCTTTTGGAGTTGCTAAAAGTACTGGAGCAAGACAGAACTATGAGGTTTGATAAGCGAGTTAATGTGGCAGGCCTCCAATGTCAGGCATTGAAAGCAAAAACCTACTTTGTCTTAGTGAGCTGTGAAGCTCTATTTGAGCCATGTGAAGCTGTTGTGACAAGTCACTAACATCAGCAAACAAATTAGAGTGGTGTTTCTGAATATGTTGGTGCCCTCAGAGAGGACATGCATGCCTTGAGAGAAGGTGAATACTTGCAGGAACTAGTGACAAAAGTGATCACATGTGCAGCAGAGTTCAATCTTCAATTGCCACATCTTCTCAAGAATTATCAGAACTCCCGCTCGTTACAGGGATACAGATAGGTGGAGAATCCAGAATCTGACACAGAACAGGAGCAATGGAAATGAGAATTCTTTCAAGATGTGGGCCTTGTGGCTTCTGAATTGGATTGCCGGCTTAATAAAGATGAACTAAAAGGTTGCTATGGTGAGAGAACAAGCTATTCTTAAAGCTGTAAATGGCTGCTATTCGGGATTGGAAGACATTGCTACCCAGCTTCCCAGACAGATTAACCTTTGTCAACTGCATATGCAACACACACTATCAAGTGACACTGCCAAAGGTAAAGAATCAACACAATTACTGATACTGCATATTTTATTGGGTCTTTGCATCAACACACGTGAGACTTTTGAGAGGGGTGTAAAAATTCCTGTGACAGTCACCTAAGCAGAAAGGTCATTCTCTGCACTTTGCAGACTAAAGAGTTGGATGTGACGCGGCATGACTGCATCTAGCTTTATTGCATGTCCATAAGGAGATACTGGACATGCTGGATGTTGAATCTGTAATGAAAGCATTCATTCGCAACCCACCTGAATGCAAGGCCATATTTTGTATTTTCAAATAAAAGCTAAACCAGTTTTATTACTTGATTCTTCCTCATGATCATAGTGTGAAGTGGCATATAAAAGTGCGATTCAAAAGTGAAAGTGTAGTATAATTTGATGTATACTAGTGGTTTGCAGTATGCAAGTACTGTAAAAAGTAACAAAAAATGGTACAGTACTAGTATTAAGCTAATTTCAGTACCGGAAGTAAATAGTTGCCAACATTGATGTAATATACGTATTTTAATGGGCATCCAAGGAGAATCCGCTCATCAAACCTTTATGTTTTTATAAACATGCTGGAAACTCCAATAGGAACTCTCCTCCCCACTCTTCATAATGATTTAGAAATGTGCAAAGGAGCATGGAGGCACGCATGTGTGTGGACCATGGGAACGTAGTGGCTAAGATCTGGAGAAGTTGGGATGTGAAGGCTGGTATCAGTACCAAAGTCAAAATTTTAGTACCGATCCAGGACTAATGTACACACAGTATTATTCGTTTATTGCTATTTCTGGTCTTTCAACGAATTGGAGTGTTTGTGTTTGTATGTAAATGTAATTGTCCTGGGACCTCATTGAAGAATGCTTTACTTTCTAAGATAATGTTATGCAGTTCATTATTGGGGTTCATGGTGGCCACTGCTGCAGTAGGGCTACACACGAAAACTTGTTTCTCAGACATGCTAATACATGCATGTCTATGTATTTGGCAGCACCCCTTAGCAAAAAATTGCTTCACAGCAGACCAGGTAAAGGAAAAACTAAGGAAACTCGAATAAGGCAATGCTACCGGAACTGATGGTGGTAACTCTAAGGTACTAAAAGAGTGTGCTAGGCAATTGTGTCTATTTTTTCCATGTATGTTCGATTTGTGTCTGACCTTACAGGGTTCCAGCAGTATGGAAGACATCTTGTGTGGTCCCAGCATGCAAGACAGTGCAGTCGAAGGTTTTAAATTACTTCTGACCAGTGGCTCTGACATCACACTTTATAAACACCTTGGAAAGTTTAATACTGGCTAACCTGCAACACCTGGGCAGGACAGCACTGGCGACTCTCCAGCGTGCCGATGACACAATTAGGTGTATCAGCAGTTAGGCATATCTATCTGTCTATCTATCTAGTATATAGTGCCTTCATATCTATCTATCTATCTATCTATCTATCTATCTATCTATCTATCTATCTATCTATCTATCTATCTATCTATCTATCTATCTATCTATCTATCTATCTATCTGCACCATGTTGGAAATGAAAATCTACTACTAATACCACTACTGCTTTAGTAGTTACTAAACTGTACTTTCACGGTCCTTTACTATCTGTTATACCTAAGGTGAAAGCTGCTTGCCACAAAGGCAGAAAGACTGGAGCTGGGAAATCAAAAATAATGTTGTAAATGGAAAGGTTAATAAAGTCTGCTGTTTGAAACAAAATGAAATCCTAACTCACAGTCAAATTTCAAATGTACTAGTCATAGTCAAAAAAAATAAATAAGCACACACAGTTCTTAGTTCGTATCTGCAAACATGGATAATCTGGAAGCCAAAGGCACTGAACTTTATACTGACTGATCTGTGACATCATGCATGGCATGACCCCAAATGTCAATCCATAGCAGCTCCTTAGAAAAACATTAACAAAATAGTGATACTTATACAATTTCAAGATGGCATTGCAAGAAAATATAAAAATATTTCAATACCTTAAAATAAAAAGAATTCAAAAGAAATAAAATTAGAAATGAACTTTGTGATTTCCCAAACCCCTAATAGAGTTAGATAAAGGAATTTACTTGCAAGATTAGCAAAACAAAAACGAAAACAAATGCAACTCATAACAGGATTGACTATAGTACTGCAGTCAGACATGGTCTGAGAACAGAGCACAGACTTCAATTATAATGAAGGTTATAGTTGTCATTTTCTTTTCTACAGACCCATCATTTTTTATAGTTACTGTCAAAGTTCATGATGGAAAACATCATAAGGTTCTCATGTTTGTAAGGGCTTATATGACAATAGAGGCCAGTGCCAGACACTTATTGCCATATATGTATCACTATTTGCCAATATCCCATCTGTCTAAAGCAGTTTTGCATATGAGTATTCTGTATCATGTTGTGCTATTCACTTCCAAGCAGTGTTTTATCTTGAAAATGGTCAAATGACTCCAACAAGAAATGCTTCCAAAAGTTTAGCAAGCAAAAGAAACCTCATGACATAGTTTAGTCACATAAATTAGGAGCCTGTTATATCTCTTTCACCATTTTATTTGCTGCTTTTATGCCCTGAGTATCTACTTGACAATCAAAGAAATCCATTTCAGTAGTAGCCAAATTCCATTTTCTCTCTGCAGATATAAACCAGATCTGACAAAACCTCTGGGGCACTTATAAAAGGATTTGGATGGACTCTTACCCATCTAACGACATAAGAGAATATCATAAAGCAGGGCTTTATGTCTGGAATCTGTGTCAGCAATGTGTCCACAAATCACTGGAAAATGGCAACAGCTGTTAAAAAAACAAACTACAAGTGCTAAGCTTTGAATAGACCCGTGTATGAGTTTATTAGGAACTATTCAGCAGAGTCTTCAACACAAGTCAGCTGTTGGTATGTCTGCAAAAAACTGTCCCTCCAGCCAATGGCAAAGTGATGTGACAGTAGGGAGGGGATAAACATCTGGCTTCACAGCTGTGCTAACTATGCATTGCTAATTGCTGTAAATGATCTTAGTCCTATTTATTTATTTACAGCCAGGATAATAAGGATTGCCTACTTAAAGCACTGCAACAAGGTGAAAATCTCCAGCTGTATTAGGCTGTCCAAAGTTTTATCCACTTTGTCTTATGAAAACTTTATTAGTAAATTTGAAAGAGGCCAAAAATTCAATAGACCGGTGCTAAAGCTATGACAAGCATTTCAACATTTCTCATTTGAGAAGAGGTATGCTTCAGTCTTACAGTATGTGCTAGTTTCATGAAATTCTATTGATTGCAGTGAAATGATATTATTGATACATTAATACTTTGCTATAACCACCCCCCACCTCCAAAAAGTAAAGAGAAAGAAACTGTTTGAAATGCCCCAATGATCTCCACACAGACCTCTATCCATTTTCTTTACCCACTTTTCTATTACAAAGTTGTTGAGAGCCAGTAGACAAAGGCACAAGACAGGAACCCACCCTGGATAGGATGCCAGTTTTGCACACACGCTCATACTCATAACAACATGGTTGATTTACAGTTGAAACCTTATTGTAGTATGTACAGAAAGCCTTAGGAATTAAGAAGAAACTGATGTGCATCAAGACCACCCACACAAATATGTACAGTAAATATGCAAACTCAACAAAAAGAGAGGGGAAGAGGGTGTGAACCCACACTGCCTTAGTGCCACCCCAAGCAATTCGGAAAAATGTTAAAAGTCTTTATACAGGACCTTCATGTTTTAAAGTAAAGTGCAAGCTATGCATTTGAAGTAGAGGAATGACTATTATGATGTTAACCACTCCACTGAGGCACTTTTACGTCAATTCTGTCTTTTTATTATGGCAATCAAGCAGTAACAATTCTCCCTTGAGACGGTGTTTGCCTCAGCAGCTGCTCTGCCATTGTTCTATTGCTCCCTTCTAACTTGGTAAGTGACTTATTCCTGAAAGAAAAAAGACATCTCATCTCATGTGTAAAATCAGACAAGCTTCTGGATGATTACTAGGTATTTTAATTACAATGTGCATTATTATCATGATAATATTAAAAGTAGAAAACTATTTAATTTATAACAATATATTGCTTAAAATTATTATTAATAATAATAATCTATACATGCAATATTGATCAAACATCTTGCCATATGTCACCTAAGAACATTATTGTTAAAGATAATTATCTGGGCAATAAGCATTTATTTGCTTGTCAAAACACTATAAAACACTATATAACATTTGAATACATACAAATAAATATTGAAGCAATAAAAAGTAACAAAAATTTCTTGTGTTTTCCAAAATGATATTGCTATCTTGTGAGATGGATAGAACAACATAGGTTTAATTATAAGGCAAATTTAAGTCTTTGAGGCACCCAAGCCGTTCCATATATATGTTAAATTCTGCCAACAGTACTGATGATTTAAACTAATGAGGCAGTTATTAACCAAAGGAGGTGTGCTAGTGGTGCAGTTTAACAAATAAATGGGTGTATTTAATGGTAACCACAAATACTGGAGTGACTGAGGAAGAGGTTTTGAAATCACTAAACTAACATACTTCAGCTAACATAAAATCATGGTTTTGTTACATCTATATGGAAATGCTTACAAATGTTTTGAAACTCATACAAACAATCTCACACATTGAGTCATATACACATATAAAGGTTTGATGGTAGGTGTGTACTGAAATCATATTTATTTTTTCCTATACAGTGCCTCATTCATAGCCAAGTCCCACCTTCCAATGGTCATCCTAACTTTAGCGCATAAAAATTATGGATGTGTATTAGTATGTTCAAGTAGCACAAGCAAAGCAAGCCGGCAGTTTATTTTTGTGTTTGCATACATTGTTGGGTCTGCAGTGTCTGTGAGGTGTGAAGAGTGCTGTGGCTCTTCTCTCTTGGCCTGCTCCATCCACAATCCATTATCTTGCATGTTCTCTTTTCCCCCACTGTCCCCCACATTGTCATCTGGCTGGGATTCCAGTTTATGCGTAATGTCTGTTTTATTCATTTTTGATTCTTTAATTCATGTCCATTCTTTATATGCAGCCTGTGTTATGTAAAATGTGTTTTAGGGGTGGTTCTCCAAGAAGTGGGAGCACCTGCCAATCACTGCCCTCCACCATATAAATTGGCGGGCCTTTCATAGTTCATAGAAGTTCATTTCAAATGTGATAGGGAGTGAAGTGTTTACTTGTGTTTGTAGTGTGCAAATTTGGATTATTGTGATTACCTGGATTTTCACTATTCTTTGATATTTGGATTGTTACTGTGTCTGTCTTTCCTTTAGGCAATTCCTTCTTGTGCTACTGAGTATTTTTGTTAAAAATAAAATCTTTGATTTTATTAAGATTCTTTAAAGCCAATTTTGTTTCTAGTCACAGTTTTGAAGGTAATCCACCCTGGTGGCAATTTTGGAAGTATTTTTCGGATTTATGTGCTTTTGGGACTCCCAATTCACGACACCCACATCAAATTGATGCTGGCTGTGTACTTCATGTGCTGACAGCTTTGCTGCTATATCAGACACTTCATACACTTCATGCACTATGTGTTATGTGCAGAACATTGATAAACAGTTATTCCCAATCAAATATTGATGACTTGCACACAGAGCAAGTCAAGCAAATCCAATAAGTTTGGCATCAATCTTTGAAGTGTTGCTGCTATTCAATATTTGGAAAAGCTAAGAAGGTAACAGCATAAGAAATTTGAAAACGAGAGGAGACCATTCGGTCCATTAAGTTTGTGTCTCATTTAGACACTTTTTAAAGGTCATCAGGGTTATAAGAATATACTGGGGAAAGGCAGTCTGCAACTGTGGTGATACAATTCATTGAGCCTTTCAAGAGCAATAGAAGAGATGTCACTGCTGACATTATTTTCACACCACTTTCCTTGGCAAATGCACTACTTGCTTAAAACGTAATCTTCCTCCATACCAAACTGTAAACAAAATGAGACCAGAGCTGCCACCCTACTTTGAAAGGCAAAACAAGAAATGGTTAGGAAGAAATAAACCAATAAATGCAGAGGCTGTGCCAAGGGAAATGGATGAACACACAAGAAAACAAAAATGAATGAAGTGCCACTATTTTGGTACAGGAGCCACTTACAGCCTGCAAAAATTAGGAAGGACTGCTAATGTGGATAGTTCTATGATCAGACCTTCATATCACTTGTTTTTAAAATAATTATTCCATCAAATATGAACATATGACTCTGATTTTTATGAAGGATTTATATAGGTAAATATTAGTTTATATTTAATTTATTATTTTATGTTACCACCTGATTGAAAATAATTGTTTTGCTTTTTATGATTGAAGGTCTTTTTTTGCCAAGCAGCACATCAACATTGGAAAGCTGTTCATCTTACAGTATTCTCTAAGGTTCCTCTTGCTCCAGATAGAACGATGAAGTGCCAGGAGAGAAGATGCACATGCAATAAAACAAAATAAAACTGTAAAGTGTCACTATAAAGATGCCAAAACTCTGTGCTGACGGGTGATGTAGACCATTTTATGATAAGCCTCCAAGCCGCTTGCCTTTTAAAAATGTTTGCACATATACAGAAATGTAACTATGGTTATAGCTTTATGAGAGCCAATGTATATATAATATATACAGTGATCCCTCGCTATATCACGCTTCGACTTTCGCGGCTTCACTCTATCGCAATTTTTTCTCATACATGCTTACGTCACTACGCATGCGCTTTCTGAGAACTTTTATCTAAGCCCCACGATGGCTCCTAAACGTGCTGCTTTTTCTAAGCCTTCTGACAATGAAACTAAGCGCTGGAGGAAGATGCTTACCATCCAGGAGAAGGTGAAACTCTTGGATATGATCAAAGATGGCAATACCCTACAAAAGCCTCCTCACGCATATGAAAAGACAGAGGCAGCAACTGCCTACAAAGATGTTCTTCAGCTGCGCACCCAGACACCCACTGCCTACTCCTAGTACTCCTTCAGCGGAAGAAGACAACGACGCACCTGCTGAAGATACTGCACCACCTCATCACGCTAGGGTCACAGATTTGCACAGAGACACAGGAGGTTGTAGAAAAAAAAGAACTTTATTCAAAGCACTGCAAACAAACATTTGTCTCTTTTCAAAAGTTTAAACGTGCTCCATGACAAGTCAGAGATGACAGTTCCACCAGGAGCAGAGAATGTCTGAGAGAGAGAGAAACAAAACAACCAATTCCAAAGCTAAGAGGCGCTGCACAATACTTTTAAGTAAGAGGAGTACCGCGTGAGAGGTTTATCGTGCATTATAGCGCAAGTAAGAAGGGTAAGGAGCAATGTGAAGGTAGACTGTCAGCTGTTTCAGGGGTTTTCCCAGGGGCGTCTGTGTCCTCTGAGGGTGAGATCAGCGCTCCAGCTTACAACCTCAATACTCTCCTATTGAGCTCGTGCCTTCATAGGTTAGTGGTTGTGTGTAAGAACTGTGTGTGTGTGTGTAATTAAATGTACAGTACAATAATAATAATATGATATTTGTAACGTCTAATATGTCTTATTTTCTCTTATTTTGTCTAATATATTGGGTAACACGAGTGTAATGGTGACTAAAGGGTGTTATTTCATGTCTAGAGGGCTCTAATAATGTTAAAAACATATTTAGAAGGTCGTAAACAGGTTTTCTATAATCTAACTGTGAAAATATTCGATTTATAAATAAAGAATCCTACTTCACGAAAATTCATTTATCGCGGTAGAGTCTGGAACGGATTAACCGTGATAAACGAGGGTTCACTGTAATGCTAAAAAGCGCATAATTGTTAGCTTACTTTGAGTAGAATGTTTCTCATAGTTACAAAGATAATGAAAGTTCCAGTTATCCCTAAAAGGTAACTTGTAATGAAACGTCCTTAATGTTCAGCTTTATCTGAACTGGAATAATATCATTTTAGCCGGTCTGTAGTTAGCTAGAAGCATAACTGTTTGGTTTGTTTTGATTTCAAGTAGAGCAATAGCGGCATACAGTTTTCTAACATTGTCTAAATGTTTCACGTCTGCATGCTGGATGTATGAACATATGACTGTATGTTATAGAACTTGAAATAGAAACTCAAACAAACATAACAATAAGCCTTGAGCAGAAACATCTTATACAAGAACTTTTATATTATCAGTATTTCTCTATATTTTTGTGTGAGCTGTTTTGCTTTGAAATTTAAAATGAAGTCTTTTGAACTGTGGAATTACTTGCATATGTGACAACAAGTCTCACTCCTTATTCGGACCCTTATGAGAAAGCAGAAGCTACAGAATATTTTTTACTTCTTTTGTTATTTTTGTAATCAACGGATTGGAATATATTGATTGGCTTATCACTAATAAATACATAGGCAGTTTTCTGCCATGCAGCAGCAGCACAACACTGGAAGGTTTTTGAAAATATAAGCAAACAATATATGCTATGTGAAGGAGCCAAGAAATTACTTGTTTTTAGGTTTGAACAAGGTGCATTACACTATCAATAATTTTTGGGGGTATAGCAGTAAGAGTATCAAGATGCTAATGTGAAGGGTGATTAGTGAGAACTAAATGACACCATCATACTGTTGGTGTTTATAGTACTGAAAAAATGTTAAAAGCTCATTAGTTCATCCCCTTTCTAAGCCAAGAGAACTTCTCAATTAAAGAAACTTTCCCACAAAACCTTTCATGTTAATCTTAGTTCACCAAACGACTCGACTTTGCTGTACTTCTCCAAAACAAGACGTATGTGTTGGGCTCAACTTTTAACAGCATCAGATTCAGAAAACAACATCACATTTAAAACTTTGTGAATGAGATATTCAGGTAGTGCGTCTCTGAGTTCCAGTCCCTTGTCTAGTCATTGTCTGTTTGGAATTGGCACATTCCTTTTATGTATGTGGGTTTTTCCTTCCAAACACGCATTTTATGTTGATTTGTGACCCTAAACTGGCCCCAAGGCTGGCCCCTAAACTAAGACAAGCAAAAATGATTCTATATCAAAAGTCCCATCCCTGCGTAAGCCCATGCAGAACATGCTATATTAGTGTCTTGCATGCACTTAAGTCATGTCTCAGGTTAATTGGCACATAAAACCCCAAGATTTTTCTTTTCACCACAAATAATGAGGAATAGTCCTGCACACTACAACTTTGTCAGTATTTTCAATCATTTAGTTCTTTCCTGCACACATGTTGCTGAATCTAATTGGTGTTAGTGCAGTAAACTCATAGATAAACGGCTTGATCAGAAACTGGAATGGACTACTTTGTACTCAGCTGACCAGGGGCATGATCATTGTGTTTGACCTAAGTCAAGACTCTGGCAGTTTCTTTTTGATTCTTCTAAAATCTCTTAGTGTTTCATACTGGAAAGTTAGAGTTATAAATAGTATAACTAGGCCGTGTTACCCAGCTTCACCCGGGAAATTTCCTAAGACTATAGGCATCGCTTATAGCGCTGTTAATCAGAAGTATCAGAAATACTATGTAACTAAACACAGATGTTTCTGTATATGATATTTGTTGTTTTATTTTACCAGGGTTAATATGAGTTCATTGGAGCTTCTTACTCTTGAACATGTTACATACAATTGCACAGGAGTAAAACATTTGTGCTGTAGATCAGTTCTTGCTTTTCCTAGTGACTGACCTTGCCTTTAATTGATGGTAATTGAGAACATACAATTTTACAGGAAGCTGTATTATTTTGAATGCAATCAAATAATTAGTAGGAATAAAGGAAATTTGGGGAATACATAATTTCACTCTGTAATTCATCCTGTAAAAAAGGTAGTTGCAATCATAATTGAATGTAATACTCTCATTTGTAGTCTTGTACTGTCAAGTTAAGGTTTTGAGGGTTTAAATTACAAGCAATATAAACTGAATTACGGTTTATAGTAACTTATTACAATGAGCAGCTGTTCTGCATGCATTTCAGAACAGGTAATCCACCTGAATCTAAGTATGTTTGCGCTCGTCCAGTACTTGGATGGGAGGCAATCTAGGAAAAAGCTTTGGTTGCTGTCTCATAATCATATAGCATATACCATGACCATATAGTCATGAATGTCAGTGCCGAGGTAAGTAAACCTCTCAGCAAGGTCGACACTCTCTCCACAGACAGACACATTGCTGATATCTGTGCCTAAGAGATCATTAAGGACCTGGATCTTGGTTTTTATTCAGGACACTAGCAAAACCCAGACACTTAGACTCCTCATTCAGTCTCGCAAGAGCCCCAATCAGAGCCTCAGTTGACTCCGCGAAGATCACAATATCAATAGTCAAAATCAAGATCAGTGAATCTTTCTACACCAACAGATTCCCCACAGCTGCTGGACCCCACGACCCTGTTCAACACTCAGTCCATGCAAGTATTGAACAGAGTAGGAGCAAGAACACAGACCCTGACGAACCCCAGAGTCAACTGGGAAAAGCATAGAGGTTCTGCCTCCATTCTGCACAGCACTCACAGTACCAGTGTACAGGCCAGCCATGATATCCAGCAACCTTGAGGGGATCCCACAAAGTCTCAGGATGACTTAGAGGGCAGCTAGATCAACTGAGTCCAACGCTTTATAAAAATCGACAAATGCTTCAAAGAAACTCTGCCGATATTCACGTTTGCGCTCTGTGAGAGCTTGCATTGCCAGGGAGCTTACCCTATAGTCTGAATGTGAATCCCAATGATCCAGTACAGTAACGGGGACACTGTACTATAAAATTGCTCCATCCTTCAGATGAGACATAAAATCAAGGTCCTGACTCTTTGTGGTTATTAAAGATTCCTAGGCATTATTCATAAAGAGTAGGGTGTATGCCCACTATGGCCTAGTGATTTTGGCCCCATAATCATCTCCTATCGCTGTCTGGCTAACTGTCTCTTACCCCTTCAACGGCTAATGTGTGGTGAGCATACTGGCGCAAAATGGCTGCCATCACATCATCCATGTGGATGCTACACATTAATGGTGTTTGAAGTGATTCCCCACTCACAATGAAAAGAGCTTTGAGTAGTGTGAAAAGCACTATAAGAATGTAAATTATTATTATTATTATTATTATTATACAACATTGACAAGCTGAACATTTAAGTGGAATGTACAATGAGTACTGTACTGTACACAATAAAACAGGACATGAAATAATATTGTGAATTATGTACAATGTCCTAGTGCTTTAAGTGGAACTGGATTACTGGCAGTACACCTGTTTAGTCATTGTCTTGCTCCTTCTTACCTTTCCAACATATTAGTTGAACATTGGGTACATTCTTTGCACTGTGCTGCACTAACATTGGATTTCTGAGGGTAGCAGGCCACTAAAAAACATTGCAACGTTCACCTTCCTCTGGCCTGTGTCTGTGTGGAGCTCCTTTACTGAGTTGACCAAGTGTATTAACTTACCAAGGTATGACATTGCTTCTGGCTTATGTTTTGCCCAGGGCTTGAAATTTGCTAGTGTGCTGTTCTGGCCCTCATTTTCTTTTTTCTGTAATGTCACCAAATTTAAATCCAATCTGCTAAGATGTTTCTGAGATTTTGGGGTATTTACTTTTACTTACCCCTCAATATATATATATCAAAATGTCATTTCTTAGTAGGTGCCTACTGGACTAGATGTACCATTCTTTCAGCTTTTTAACAAAATGGGAAAACTAAACAACTAAATATTTTTGTTGATGAGTGAGCAAGTCATTTACTGTATATTGATATGTAATAGTAATAAATAATTGTTGGTAGCTGTCAAGATTTGAAACTGAAAATTCAGTGTACTTTAATGTTTATCTCTAATGCTGCCCAAAATGGAAAACTGAGAAACCTGAGAGGATATATGTTCTAATGACTGCATATGTTTTCCATTCACATTTGGTAGAAGGGTTAGAACTGAACTTGGATGGGCCTTTAGTTCACCAGAATATACCCTTACACATTGACACCAATTTAT
The DNA here is from genome assembly GCF_900747795.2 of Erpetoichthys calabaricus. NCBI lineage: Eukaryota > Metazoa > Chordata > Cladistia > Polypteriformes > Polypteridae > Erpetoichthys > Erpetoichthys calabaricus. Next base: position 270,879,762 of record NC_041394.2, read on the forward strand.
ACAAGGTCAATTTAGATTCACAGATTATCCTAATGGACACATCAATGGGGTATGGGAGGAAGCAGCATAAAGAAAAGTCCATACACTGGTAAGTAACAGTATTTCTCTAATTCATTAAAATGGTATTTATAAAGAAAATATACACACTTCCCCCACAACATATAGTTGCTGGGAATAGTAATACGTGAGACCTAACCACCTGCTCCTAAGTGGCGTCAACTATTAGGAAAACCTTAACAAAGTTGTGACTTTTAATATGGCTGTATGATTAAATAAAAAAAATATATACAGTATATACTATATACCTAAAAATGTGTATTGTCTTGCCATAAAACCAAATTCATTTAATTTTTGACATAAGTTACTGTGTATTAATATTTTGTATTATAGATGAAAGGCTTATAACCTTGTTTGGTAAATGATAACTTTACATGTTCTCATGGTTCCATTTTTCAGAAGAATTAAAGGTGTTAAAGCATTTTATGCTTTCATTGAGCATTCAGCTTGTTTCTTCATTTTCAGCCCTAATGAATAATGCTTTATAAAACACCTGTTTGACCTTCTCAAAAATGGATCAGTACAGCAATAAATCTTTGACCTTTGGTCTTTCCTGCATGTAGCCAGAACAATTATTCTGCTCTTGTTCCTCCCAGTTGACATTAGGGAGCAATTGGCTAATCCACTGCTCTTTTAGTCTTGTTAACATTCACACTAGTTTATACTGCTGAATTGCAAGATTTATTAGAACATCCTTAACAAGCTGACACATGTGGGACAGATATGATAAATGATGTCTCATCTGTCTGTGAAAACCCCTTTGAAATATAATGGCAATTGTCATACTATTCTGCTCAAAAGTTCTGAAATGTTTAATGTAAACAGATAAGTGCAATATGTTTTAGGAGATGTCTCTGCTGTGTTTTTTTGTATATTTTAACTGGGTATGGTAATGTTAATTAAAATAATGGTTGTGACTGTATGTTGCTCTAAACATTGCATAGAATTACTTTAGCAACCATAAACAGTCCAGCTTAAGAAACAAACAATATTAATAACTTATAAAAATTGACTACAAACATTTTTGTGTAAATTGCATTGTATGTACAATGCACAACGTTCAATGTTAGTTAATTACTATGTTATACAATGTTACTTAATTACTATGGGTCAGTTTTTGTGTTCCAATTACTAGTATGTTTTTCTTAATTTTTCACTTAAGCTGCTACTTAAGTGTTCAATCTGCCTCAAGATGATTTAAGATATAAAGAGGTAGAGGAAGTGATGGCAAAGGTGATTGGGATGCAAATGGCACCCATATGCACGCGCTGCACGGCCGCCCTCCTGGCCACTGCCGAGAGTTGATTCTACAATAAAATAAAATAAAAATAAAAAGAGTAATAAAAATCATCACACCGAAAGCAGACAGTAGTAGTATATGTGTACCAAATTTCAGGATGATAGGTCAAATGGTTTGCGAGCTACAGGTGATCTAAAATCCTGGACAGACAAACAGACAGCCACGGTAGTGTAATATACAGTATAAGATTTTTACACTTTTATCATCTTGAGAAGTAAGATCTACCCATGAAAAACCCACAGACTCAGATGTTCTGAGATTTAGTTAAGGAAGACAGAGGTTTCAAGGTAAGATAGTTATACTTAACAGTCATGGAGATGTTGCATATTAATTAGCACATAAAAGTAAGTACTGTATTTCACTCTGTACATGTGACAACAAGGACCCTATAAATCCTATAAATTCATTAAAAATCATCCTCTGTTTTAGAATTTGCATGTTGTTCCTGGCTAAATGTAGTATTTTACTGTACTGAGTGACAAGCTGTCACATTCCTTTTCATTAATTTGCTTACTGAGGCACATCTTTCATTTGCTGCAGGTTTAAATATTTTCTGTTGTAAAATTAAATTGATGTGCAAAGTCGGGGGCAGATGCACTTTGTAAATATGAACTCTGAGCTACTTTACCTTCTTCTGTTTTTCTTTCGGCTGCTCCTGTTAGGGGTTGCCACAGCAGATCATCTTCTTCCATATCTTTCTGTCCTCTGCATCTTGCTCTGTTATACCCATCACCTGCATGTCTTCCTTCGCTCACCACATCCATAAACCTTCTCTTAGTCCTTCCTCTTTTCCTCTTCCATGGCAGCTTATCTTAGCATCCTTCTTCCAATATACCCAGCATCTCTCCTCTGTACATGTTCAAACCAACGCAATCTCACCTCTCTGACTTTGTCTCCCAACCGTCCAATTTGAGCTGACCCTCTAATGTACTCATTTCTAATCCTATCCATCCTCATCACACCCAGTGCAAATCTTAGAATCTATAACTCTGCTATCTCCAGCTCTGTCTCCTGCTTTCTGGTCAGTGCCACCGTCTCCAACCCATATAACATAGCTGGTGTCACTACCGTCCTGTAGACCTTCCCTTTCACTCTTGCTGATATCTGTCACAAATTACTCCTGACACTCTTCTCCACCCATCCTACCCTGCCTGCACTCTCATTTTCACCTGCCTTCCACAATCCCCATTACTCTGTACAGTTGATCCCAACTATTTAAACTCATCCACCTTCGCCAACTCTACTCCCTACATCCTCACCATTCCAGTGACCTCCCTCTCATTTACACACATGCATTCTGTCTTGTTCCTACTGAACTTCATTCCGCTCCTCTCCAGAGCATATCTCCACCTCTCCAGGGTCTCCTCAACCTGCTTCCTACTATTGCTACAGATCACAATGTCATCAGCAAACATCATAGTCCACGGTGACTCCTGTCTAATCTCGTCTGTCAACCTGTCCATCACCATTGCAAATAAGAAAGGGCTTAGAGCCTATTCCTGATGTAATCCCACCTCCACCTTGAATGCATCCGTCACTCCTACTGCAGACCTCACCAGGGTCACACTTCCCTCTTACATATCCTGTACAACTCTTACATACTTATCTACCACTCCCGACTTATTGAAGTAAAATTCTAAAACTCACTTATTTCTAAGCACATTTGTGTTCTAAATTTCTGAGTTGAACATCTTTCCAGTTGGCTGAAGTATGAGGTGCAGACCTGAATGTGTATTTCCTTTCCTTTCAAACTGAAAGCTGTGCTGCTTTATTTTTATTTCTGTTCAAGTCTTCATATTGCTTTGCACATTTTACTTATCTTTCATTCTGCTTCTCCTGGTGTGACAACATACCTAGCTTGTCCAACTGTCCCATCCTATCCACAGCAACTTCTTTTAAACTTCTTCTAGAATATTACCAGATGCTTACAGGGTTGTTGTGAGATGTAATGTCTGCAGAACCTCCTGGATCTGTGCTAGAGATTTCTCCTAGTGGGCTGTTCTTTTACACCTCCCAAGGTATATTCTATAGTAGTAGTTTCTTTTTATTGTAACGTATTTCTGAGGAAGCAATGATGGATTGTCCATATATCTTTGTGAAGAGGATCACTTGTGTTCTGTTTTTTGTATGGTATTTAATCCAATTTTTTGGCACCCATTGCATGACCCAACTTATCTGGAAAGGGTTTTCTCTCTCTGAACTTCCTTTCTCAAGATAAGACTTTTTTTGGGAGATTTTTCTTGTTTTCTTAGGGATTCAAGGCTAGGGGGCTGTCAAAGACAGAGTCTGTTAAAGACCTTTGAGGCATTACTCATATGATTTTGGGCTATACAAGAAATAAATTGTTGTTGCTTGCTGTTGCACTGTAACATTCTCCTCTTGAGCCAGAGAAGCAGCAGCTCTGTCTGAGGTCCACTGATACTGCCAAGCTGTACATCCTATAATGGATCATGAGCTTAGCACATCTGCACAGAAGTTTTTATTTTCAGTATCCTTCAGACACATCTCAGAGCTTGTCACTATAGGTGGACGTAGACTGGCTAGTTTCACTCGCTCTTCTTCACTCAGATCAACCTACAGTATAGTATATAGGAAAGTTATTTGACCACTCCACCTCATGGCATTCTCTGACTTGGTTCAGTTACCTTCAAATCAGCCCCCATAAACCACATTGTTGTCTCCCACTGTCTGTTTGATATAAATATAGGATTCTTCTCCAGTTTTAATAAACTATTAATCTTGGTGTAGGCCAAAATTGTGTTCTGCAGTGTTTCTACTATATTTTTGCCATATAGCCTGTTTCTAGTAATACACACATTGTTTATGAACTTCTTAATGTGTCTAGCAGATTATTTTTCATGATCTTTCAGTTGCTTTAGGCAATCACTTAACATTTGGTTTAACTAACATCTTCCACAGTGAAGACCATCATAACGTATTTTATGAATACAGAAGTACAGTATAGTATAGTGTAATTATTTACAAACAGTACTTATTTTTTTCAGTGTATTGGGTATGAATCCTGGGTCTAGACACTGTTCATGTGGAGACTACATTTTGCCGGATTTCCTCTGGGCACTCCACTTTTGCTATGAAATCCTTAAAGACATTAATTTTTTTCAGTTACTGGCCAACTTTGAATTGGCTTCTGTGCTCATGCAAATGCTGTTTCCTGACTCGCACTCAGTGCAGCTGTCCCCCTGTGTTTCTGAATTGGATTTAGTTGGTTTAAAAATGCATGAATGTATTATTTATTTTTTTTTTTTTGCAAATGAAGCAAGTACAGGTAAAGTGACGGTTCGGCACTAGTTTTAAAGTCAAGTGCCACAGTTATCCTGCTAAAGATAGGACTTTCCACCATTTCTTTCCTGTCTGTTTCTGGTAATGATGGAATTCCAGCTGCTTTTATTCTTGGATGAAGCAAAACAAATTTATTCTTTAATTTTCCATCAAATGTATTTTTTGTGGTATTAGACTTTATCAAGTTACTAACGTAGCAAAATGTCTGTTTATTTAAAAAGTCAGTAGTACAATGGTAAGTCTGTCTGTTTCAATCACATCATGCATTTATGAACTTCTGTTCACCACATATGCCTTCCCTCTTTCTTTCTAAGCCTTGTTTCCCTTTTTCATTGGACATTCTAGCCCTTACATCATCGTTTTGTTCATGCTTCCTGTTGCCTTCCTTCATTGGACATTTCAGCCTAGTTTTGAACGTCTTACTACATGACGTATGGATGTATACCACAAGGTTTACTATCTTACGCCAGCCACTTGCCTTTGATCATCAGATGTGGATGCTGGATGACATTATACCTGTGTGATGCTGGCTGGATGGGTGTCTTATCATTTTATATATGCAGAGATTATTATATTTTATATCATTCACTGAACTGGTGCTGGCGGCACGGTGGCGCAGTGGGTAGCGCTGCTGCCTTGCAGTTGGGGGACCTGGGGACCCGGGTTCACTTCCCGGGTCCTCCCTACATTGAGTTTGCATGTTCTCCCCGTGTCTGTGTGGGTTTCCTCCGGGCGCTCCGGTTTCCTCCCACAGTCCAAAGACATGCAGGTTAGGTGGATTGGCATTTCTAAATTGGCCCTAGTGTGTGCTTGGTGAGTGGGTGTGTTTGTGTGCGTCCTGCGGTGGGTTGGCACCCTGCCCAGGATTGGTTCCTGCCTTGTGCCCTGTGTTGGCTGGGATTGGCTCCAGCAGACCCCCGTGACCCTGTGTTCGGATTCAGCGGGTTGGAAAATGGATGGATGGATGGATGAACTGGTGCTGTATATGTATCAAGTACTTTGGTCTACATTATCCACTCACAATGGGTTACCTGAGTTGCCAAGTTTGTTCTTCAAACCTCACATTAGTAATTTCCTACCTATTGCTCTAACAATGTTCAAATTTTCCTAATTGGTTGGAGACAGAAAAGAATTGGTGGATTTCATCTCATTTTGTTGTAACACATTTCATTTTGTCCATCTTTTGCTGAAAATATGTCGATTTTTTCTAACAAATGTACTTGTTCCACTGTGTTACTGAAGGGTGTTATTTCTAGAAAGGTTAAAAGCTGACCTATAATCACAATCTTAACAAATTTCCTAAGTGCCTTCTAGCATTCTCTACTCTTCACCTCTTAGGTCAGTGAGTATCAATACCATATTTAAAATAATTGTTACCTTTCTGCACATTGTTCTCCTGGCATGCTTAGAAATCTTTTTTTTTTTTTCAGGGCTCTGCAGAAGAAGGTTTTTTCGGGACCTGTCAACAGCCATGCACCCACAACTACAAACTAGAAATTCTATTTGGCCTATGGGCTCTCTGATAGCTTACAGTAATTGCTCTTCTGTATACAATAAATGGTGACTTGGTTTTTGATCTGTTTCGAGGTTTTCACAGAGACAAGCTTGGCCTATGAACTTACATCTTTTGTTATTAGCATCAACACGCTTCATGTTTATCTTGTGCCTTTCTATTTTGTGCACATTCATTTCATTTGTATGGTTTTATATGCATTTTCCACATCAAAACATCTTTCCTACTGTTCTGAGTTTGTAATTAATCTATTACATCTGATGAATACACAATGGCACATGGTTAGCACTGCTGCTTCATAGCTCCAGAATTCTAGTCTACACATTGCCTGTGCTGAACTTGCACATCTTCCCTGTTTCTGTGTGAATTTTTTCTTTGGTTGCTCCAGTTTTACTCCCACATGCCAAAGACATGTCAATATAAATTAGTGTGTGTATGACCTACAAAGGATTGGCATTTTGTCCAGTGTTGGTTCCTGCTTTATGACAAATTCTTCTGAGATTGGCAACAGGAGTCAGATTTATAAAACTTCTCTGCACACAAATAGAAGCCTGAATCATGCTAATGCAACTTTCCATGCCAATTGGGGATTAATGAAAGAAAACTTGACATGGGAGAACTTGTGTATATTTATGGCAACCCTGTCCCAATCTTACACAGTATTTTGGAGAACAGCACCTTTGACCAAGTAGGTAAGATGTAGCTAAAAGGGCTAAATGATGCATGCACAATAATTCATATCATCAAGCCGTTATTGTAATGTGCGATGATGTGACAAACATATTAAACCTTAAAAGTAATGAAAATAACGTTCAGACTTTATTTTACTTTCCTTGTAAGAGGGCAAATTGTGTGTATCTGCACTAAAGAACATTGTTGGTTTCTCATCTGTTTATATCGGCTACCTGTTGTCATTTCTCACAGAACTGGCCAAAAAGTCAGAGATATCTCAGCCAAGCTTCAGTCCATCCTGCACACTGAGCTAGAAGTCATTAATCAGCCAAAGTGGTGCTATGTTTTATTTTCATACTGTGTGAGTGTACATACATAAAACATAAAATGATTTTGCCAACACAAAAAGGAAATTTGAAGCAGTATCCAGTTTTCCTAATGTAATTGGAGTGAATGAGTGCACTGTCATAAGGGCTGCTTGTGAGAAAGAAGCTGCTTTTGTTTACATTCTATTAATGCACAGGTAATCTGTTATGTCAAGATGAGACTAACAAACATCATGGCTCATGGTGGCCTGGGTCAACATACGATTCAATGATTTGAAGAAATAGTAGCTTTGACAGATGTGATGATACTGTACTTGATGGCTGGCTTGTTGGTAAGGTAACTGCCTGAACCCTGTGTTTTTCATATGGCCTATATTTATTATAACAGAAATAATTTCATTATATGTACCAGGTGAAAGTGGGTAACTGCTTAGATACTGGTGCCTTACGGCATTATCTAACTGTGCATGTTAATGACGTGCTCAGTTCACCTTAGATGCAAGTGGCGCTGACTTGATACAGGGTGGCAACCAGGCGGAGTTCAAGGCACATTCACTTACACACATTTACAAGATGATTATAATTTATAAAGGTAAATTGCATCGAAATATGCATATCTCAGGTTTTTTAAATCAGATTTTTTTGTTGGTGAATGCTTATTTTTGCGCTGAGATCCACCCATAAGACCTCAAAGTAATTGAAGTAGATAAGTGAGTTAGAAAAAGGATTGATATATAGATGTTTTAATTTGGGGGAAACTGTAACTGTGCATTGGAAAAAGGAGCTCTGTGTGATCTGCTTGTTGTGTTTCAGGCCATAGCACTAATAATCACATTTAAAAAGTTCTTTTGTGTATTAATGAAATGAGAAAATTAAGTGGTGTCTCAAACTGCCACTGCACAACCCCTGTCAATTCTGATACAAATCTATGTAGAGATTTTTAAAGCTGTGGTCTGAGGGTGTGTATAGTCTGGTCTGTTTTCTGCACAGCACTTCAGTTTTACCTAGTTGTATGTATATTACAGTGTCCATTACTTTCAGCTAACAATCGCCTTTTTCTTGATCCATTCTCACTCAGATGTTCAACGCTACTAAAAGTCAGACAGACTTTTGCTTGCTTCATGAATATATTAATCAATTTTGAAGTCCAACTGATTGCAATTTAAAGAAACACCATAACTGTTGCTCCCCATGGAGTCTATTTCCCTGCAAGCTGCTGTAACCTGTCTCAGCATAGTTGCCTTCAACTACATGTGGTAGCATGATGTGTTCTCCTGCAAGTGAGATTAATCTGTGGTTAGTGGGATTGCTTGTTTCCTTTAAGTAAATTTTATTGGACTCTTTTCAAATAAAGTTTTATTTGATTAATTTAAATTCAAAAACACTGATATGTTCCTGATGCATAAGGCCCATGTACTTGTAGTAATGCATTCTGTTTCAGTAAAGAATCTTTTACCAGATAGATAGATAGATAGATTTGTACAGAAGCTTTTACACTGTAATGACTATAAAGCAAGAAAATTAAAAAAGGAAGAAAACTTCTGACAGTCAAAAGGTCTTTTCAGACAAGATTCAAGATAGAACTTGCAAAGATGGTGGAGCTTCAGGTTTTTCAGCAATCCTGGTGTGAAGAGGCGGGTCAAGGTGTATGAACACCAGAAGTGATGTCAGAGATGCTACAGCCGCCAGTCATCTGGTTTGCAGAGAGAGGAAAAGAGAATAGCATTAAAACACAGCGCCAACCCCAGGTGTGGCTGTATAATTACAGTCACCAGAGCCCTTCAGCTGTCCCTATGCACACATAATAAATGCAGGTAAAATTCCGTTACAACGAATATCTTTACAACGAACTTTTCATCACAACGAAGTATTTTTGTGGTCCCAACAGTTTCCCCATATGACACGAGTCTGTAGAAATCTCGTTACTACGAAGTAGATTCAGCAGATACTTTCATTACAACGAAGTGCCCAAAACACCTTAAAATGCCTGAATGAATCATCCACAGAGCAATTAGTTCTGTGGTCACAGCTCAGTTGTGCACAACGATCCCCAAACAGAAACATTGTACATTTTTTTTCTTTGTTTGAACTTTCCTCATGCTGTTTTTTTTGCTGTGTTTGTTTTGTATGGTTTTCAGTGATACCTTTTACTTTTTGTTCGTCAACATTTGAAAAACATCCATTGGAATTTAACTCATTGTCACCCTCCTATAGAAATGGTAGACATGAAAAAATGACAACAGTTCACATTAGAAAAAAAAAAACTTTAAATTTTTGCGGCTCTTGATTCTGGCAAAAAGTAAAAAGATGTTGCCAGTGAATTCGGAATTTTGCCATTGACACTGTCAACTTTCTTGAAAGACCGAGCAAAAAAAGAAGAAAAATCTCGGGTTGCAAATGTATGCAAACTGTCAAAAAAAGCAGTTTTTATGTGGTTCAGTGATGCTCATTCAAGAAACATTCCTATTAATGCACCACTCATTCAATAAAAAGCAAAGTCACTGTTGTGAGGTTTCTAAACTCTCTTGGGACCTCCCTCAACTGGGCAACACACCGAAGAGCGTCCCAAAGTGCGATCACTGCATCTGTGGAAGACAGCTTATCCATTGCCGGGGCAACAGCAGGCTCACAGCTCTGCTGCAGTTCGCTGCTAAAGCAAACAGAAAAGATCTCGATGGGTGATGCAAGGAACATTATAAATGCAGGGAACAGTATTACTTGGCCATGACCCTGCCTGACTGCTGTGTCTGTGTATAGGAGAGTGGCAGATCCCGCTACAATAAATAACCTTGTTGTTCCTGTTTCAAGCTGAATAAAGTTGGTTTTGCTAAAGTACTAAGACTCAGCCTCGTGTTTGGGGTGTAAGACAGGGACTTATAGCACGATCCTGATCTTTTAGGATTTGCTTCTGTGGCGCTTTGCTGCAGAGCTGTGAGCCTGCTGTTGTTCATTGCCCCAGAAATGGACAAACAATCTTTCACAGACACGACAGAAGCGCTTCGGGGAGCACTTTGGCGTGTCAGGTGTCTTCACATGAAAAACATGGCTCATGTCATATTTTTAAAAAATCTATTGCACTACTCTACAATGATATGAATGAGAGGCATAAATAGGATTGATTTTACTGATTTGGTACAGATTACATGCTTTACAGTAATCCCTCGCTATATCGCGCTTCGCTTTTCGCAGCTTCACTCCATCGCGGATTTTATATGTAAGCATATTTAAATATATATCGTGGATTTTTTGCTGGTTCGTGGATTTCTGTGGACAATGGATCTCTTAATTTCTGGTACGTGCTTCCTCAGTTGGTTTGCCCAGTTGATTTCATACAAGGGACGCTATTGGCAGATGGCTGAGAAGCTATCCAGCTTACTTTTCTCCGTCTCTGTCTTGCGCTGACTTTCTCTGATCCTGATGTAGGGGGATTGAGCAGGGGGGCTGTTCGCAAACCTAGACGATACGGACGCTCGTCTAAAAATGCTGAAAGATTATCTTCACGTTGCTACCTTCTGTGCAAACTGCTTTCTGAAGCGACATGCTGCACAGTGCTTCGCATACTTAAAAGCTCGAAGGGCACGTATTGATTTGTGCTTGTTTGTTTTTCTCTGGCTCTCTATCTCTCTCTCTCTCTCTCTCTCTCTCTCTGCTCCTGACGGTGGGGGTGTGAGCTGCCGCCTTCAACAGCTTTGTGTCGCGGTGCTTCGCATACTTAAAAGCTAAACAGCCCTATTGATTTGTTTGCTTTTTTTCTCTGTCTCTCTGACATCTGCTCCTGACTTGAAGAGGAAGATATGTTTGCATTCTTTTAATTGTGAGACGGAACTGTCATCTCTGTCTTGTCATGGAGCACAGTTTAAACTTTTGAAAAAGAGACAAATGTTTGTTTGCAGTGTTTGAATAACGTTCCTGTCTCTCTACAACCTCCTGTGTTTCTGCGCAAATCTGTGACCCAAGCATGACAATATAAAAATAACCATATAAACATATGGTTTCTACTTCGTGGATTTTCTTATTTCGCGGGTGGCTCTGGAACGCAACCCCCGCGATGGAGGAGGGATTACTGTACTCAGCTGCAAAAACGAGCACAGGAGAACAGAGAAGTATGAACAAGGCTATAGGAGGAAGTATTCCTTGTTTTTCAATCAAAAATGCCTTTTTAAACACCCAAAAAAACTATTTTTCTCTTTTTTTTTCTCATTTTGCAATTATGAAATCATCTGTGAAAGGAATTTTAGTGTTAGTTTTACGAAACAGTATGTGAATTGAAGCTTGCCTGTTTTGCTCATCATTGGTTACAACTGAATATTCATGTAGATGTTTGAACATTTTTTGGGAATTTTCAAAAACTAACTTCATAGTTTGCTAACACCTTATTGAATGAACCTTCATATTTCCATCAAACTAATTTTTTCATACTGTGTCCATTTTCACTGAAAATAACAGTCTTTGCTAAATCTAACTGTAAATTCTAGCGCAGACTCCAAGTATTACATCCAACATTGATTCCTTAAAAAAAATTGTTTCAGAAGAATATACAGTATTTGACTATTTTTGCTAATATTCTGCATTTACCTCAGATTACTTGACTCAATGGTCAAGTTATCTCAATCAAAGGCATGTTGTTTGTTGCTGCCATATCTACAGTCTGCTCCACAGATACACAAACAAGTGGGCTCTTATGCGTTGGTTCAGCATGCATCTAAAATGTCACTGTACTCATGACAATACCATTATAGCTACTGCTACTACTCCTGCTACTACTACTACTACTACTACAACTTATACTGCCACCTGGAACTTAACATCTAAAACAACACATAAAACAGGAGAAAACTTCATGGTGTGCTAGTACAGTTAAAATAAATTGTAACATGTAAATTCTTGCAGGTCTCACATAGAAAGGTGAGGCTACCCAAAAAGGGAATGGAAAGCATGATAAAGATTAAAAAAGCAAAGTGCTTGCATATTTTCCTTCGTTACACTTTTCATGTAATACTTATTATAGGTTGTCTCAAAAACCTCTACTGTTCTTCTGTTATTAAATAACACAGTTTTCTCTTTTTGCAGCTGAAACATCATGCCTTCATTAGTAAGGTGTGCCTCCTTCAGTCATCTACTTTGCTATGCTCTAGATAGAGTTAACAATTGCCAGATGCTCATGCTTTTTAGGTTTATCCCCCAAAACCATAAGACTCAGCCCAAGAACCATGTTAAAATAAATAGTATTGGAACAGAAAGGCAAAATAAATATGTATGAATTACAATACTTTCAAAGAAATTTTTTTTGTTTTTTGAAAACACATACATTACTAATAAAATAGAGTTAATGTAGTTGGCTATGACTAAAATGAAACCCCTATTTTTTACTCATGTTGACATATAGATCATTATCTACACAAGGGAATGAATAATTCAGGAGCTTTTATTTTAAAATTGTGCTGTATAAGGTAGCAGTCCCATGGCATTTTCAAATAGTTTGCAGCCCTTTTCTAAGAACAGCATTATACCGAAAATAAGACACTAGGTGATTTAATTAGGTTTTTTTTTTCAAAGTTGGTAATCACTAAATAATTACCTTGAATAGCATTTGGCTTTACTGATAATTTAACTCACTTTTAATTATCCTGTGATAATCCTATCTCAAATAACTGCTGCCTAGACAACCTACTTAGCTATTTGAAGTGTAGTGGGTGATACTCACGTCTGTATGTGGTCTACTGTACCTTTAATGTCTAGACTGCTTTTTGCAGGATCAGCCATACATAGCTGGAGACAAAATATCAAGATAATGCACAGCAGAGTATTACGTTACTACCTAATACTAACTTGGCCAGACACATTTTCACCTGTGTTATGAAGGCTAAAAAGTTGGTAAAATGAACAAATGAACCTTAGTCCTAAAACTACCTGATTCTTTATTTTCACTCTTTAGCTTATTTACTCTGTTGTCTTGATATTTTAATTCTGAAATCTAATTTCAGCACAACATTAATTGGTTTAGCATCTTCATATATGTACTATATATTCTTTTTTCTAAAGTACTCTTTTTAACATTTATAACTTGATAGTATGTTTACTTAAATTATTAAATAGATAGATAGATAGATAGATAGATAGATAGATAGATAGATAGATAGATAGATAGATAGATAGATAGATAGATAGATAGATAGATAGATAGATAGATAGATACTTTATTAATCCCAAAAATACTGCAGTACTTACATACCTTTATCTTTAATCTTTATTAAAGTAATTAGATTTGTATATAAGAACTTTATAATCACATCTCTAACTTTATATTATAAATGATTATTTGTATTATTTAATATTGGGATAGTAAATTTGAGCATGTACTTTTCGGTCTTAAATCTTAATCACTAACAGACTTATACCTTTGCATGTGTTTTTCCATTAGAAGGTCAAGAGGAGCCAAGGTTTATTTTGGACACAACAAGAAAACAGCATGAAACAACCCTAGTTGAGGGACCAGTATATCACTAGCAGACACACTTGTCAGTTTGTCAGTTACTGTAATTAAATTTCTTAGATGTCACGGACAGAACATACAAACTCTATATAGGCTACATTTCTGTTGGCAATCAAACTATGATTTGGAGCTTTGCATCATCTTGGCATCTCACCAATGCACAATATTATGCATATTAAGGTTTTATATCTGGTATGGGGACAGACTTTAAATAATTGTTTGGTGTATCTGCCTTCATGTTGTAATAGGCTATTTCACTGGTTTAGTGACAAAGTATGTGCTAAAGAAAAACATTTAAGTTGTAAAAGAAAACTTTGCCTGTATCTTTTTAGTCAATATATAAGAAGAACTTCTTTGCTTGCTCTGCTCACCACTTAACAGGTAAGAAACAATTAAAAGAGGAAAATGGGGTTATCTGAATTGGAACATTAACCACAGGTTGGGGGCTGCAAGACAAAAGGAAACATTTACCTTAGACTAGAGCCATGGTAAAAGGTAGATGGTTCAAGAAAACAGCTTGCGCCTGGCCAGGATTGATCTAGAGGCATGTGGCCAGAACCTGGGAAGAGAGCTAGCCCCTAAACTACAACACCCCATTGGTCCAACGAGTAAAGGAAGCAAGAACACGGCTGGCATAGTTATAAGGCATGCCAATAACTGGTTAACTCTCTCCCTCTTTCTCCCTCTTTCTCCCTTTCTCTCTCTCTCTCTCAATATTTATCCATAGATTAGTCCAAGACCTGTCAGCTCAGAAACACAACACAAGGTTGAAAGAGCGGCCTGCTCTCTAGGCACATTGGGTGTCTAGACTTCTAGCAAGAAAAGGTGCTATCTATCCAGGTAGTAAGATTATGAATTGTCACATTCATTTGCTTTGCTTCTGCATTTGGTATATTAAGAACCGTAGTTTGGAGAATGTTATTTTTTACTCAGTGAATTATAAATTTGAACATAGTTCTCTGCTTTGCTTTGCACTCTTTGTAATAAACTGCCTTGGGTCTAAAGATAAGACAAGGGACGAAGTATATTAACCATACACAAAGTCACCCCAGTTCATCCTAACAGTTACCACAAGTGGAGCTGCAAACTATAGCTGCATCCCCACAACAAGCTGGTAGATGTGACTTAATAGAGCAGGAGTCAAAAATTTAGGATGCTCAAGTCTACATAGAAAGGCCTAAGGCAACAATAGGGTCATCATCGGACCCTACTATGATAAAACATTAGTATTAGATATTAATATTACTCGATATCAAGTTTTTTGTTTTGTGTGCATAGTACAATGAAATTTTTACTTGCATGTATCCACAAAATACTGACATTAATACAATACCAGCAAATGACACAATAAATAAATAAAACAGCATATGAAGAATGTAATTCATATGGTAGTAGAATGAAATTCTTACTTGCATGTATCGTGAAAATAGGGACAATAATACAATACCAGCAAAAGACACCAAAAATAAATACAAGATCATGCAAGGAATGTTTTTATATATAATATATATATATATATCTTATATATATTTCTCTTCTGGTTTGTCCTGCTTCCACTTCAAAACCGGTCCCGCCCACACGCAGCTGACACAGTATATCTCGATTCCTATTCGTCCTCTTTCATGTCATGCACTATACTGGCCTGCTGAGCGTAATACATCCAACAAGTACTCGAGGTGCTGCCACTATGGTAAAGTAGCTTTACCACCTTTGCGGGAGCCACCTGTGTCTTTACAACAGCTTCTTACACAGCAAACATCAGAAGCTAAAAATTATCGTGAACACATTCAAGAATACAACTCTTCTCTAGCGTTTGCTTCCATGGCTGCACAGGTAACTCAACCTCCTGGCCACGGACCATACTGTTTTAAAATACATGGGCAAATTTATCACCAAATCTTTCCACTATACGCTAACACTTCTACCTCTCCAGGATATGGACAGTTGTATGTTTTGGACACAGCGCAAACTACTGAAGTACGCTTACAAAATAAAGCAAACTCTGCATGCAGCGAAAATGTACTTCTCCAGCTAGATTCCATGCTCAGAACCATCAACCCCTTTGCTAAATCATACAAACACATGCAAGAAATCGGCTCAGTCCAATCCAACAGCATCTCTATGAATGGTTTTCAAGGAAAACACTAGGCAGGATTTACGACGATACAATGCCCCGACATGTCACAGCGATGTTGCAGCGATTTTCGTCGGAGAAGATGGCAAAACGCCTGCAGAAAGGGACATTTGCCTCTATGCCATAGGCAACTCCTGTAAACAGTTTCCACGCTCAATGTGAATTGCGATCCTATGGTTTACCCACTTTTATTCCTTACGGAGACATTGGCTGGCACAAAGATATTGATATTACAAGGATTCATTTTATAACAAAGGGAGGTGAACTACAGTATACCAAACTTTACTTGTACTTGTATTATTAGAGTTATTGCATTACAACGGACTAGTATTTGTCCAGAAGTTAAAGAATATTTACAAAAACTGTATTGTTTTGATATGTTTTATGTTTCAGTTAACCAAATAGTATTATTAGCATTTTCACAAATGAACATCTACAATATATTTTACTCATTCCATTCAAGCTGGGCAGGCTTTGGTTACAACGTGAAATATTGTAGATTTAGTGACACCACAGCAAAAATGTAACTCTACAGAATAACAAGAAACAATGTCAAAGAAGCAAACATGTGGAAGAACTTTCAATGTACAATGCAGTATTTTTTCTCACAAGACTTTGCTGCTTGTCAAAAAATAAGAAGATGAATGCTTGGAACCTTGAGAAACCCAGTCTTAAGACAGACGTTTAGACAGACATGGTGAAACAAAAACAGTCAAACTGTGATAATGAAGGCTACAGCTGTATTAATATCTTTCACATCCTGACACCAAATGTGAAAAATCATCCCACAGCTGTTGCAAGGAAGTTTAGTGTACAAGCACAAGGCAGTCTTTTCTCTCACTTTCACATAGTCATTATGTTAGGACACTGTTTGCTGACTAAATCTAAAATTTTCACATGCTAAAGTGAAAAGTGGGGGAGTGTAAAAATATAGCCCTCTGGACGCTACCTAAATTATGATTACTAGTCCCTTTGAGAAGGTAATGTCAATTAAAGCCTATGGAGTATAGCATAATATTTAGTATTTGGCTCACTACCCAAAGATCAGATGGCAGTAATTAACTTTGTAGTTTTATAACCATAACTGAAAGATGTGCATAGTGTAGGTAAATACTTCATAAGGAAATTAGTTCTTTCATAATGTGGCAAACCTGGCTTGAAAAATACTTCTAGACATTAACTTTCCAGAAACTCTCTTGATTGGTAGGTAATTTGTGGTTCACATTTTCTAATATCCTAGCCTTAATGAAATTTCTTATTTTATTGAGTTTATGACTGTCTCAAGAAAAGCACATGTTTAACACTACTGTCTCACAGCTCAAGAGTCCCATGTTCCACATGGTTATTTGGGTCATAACTGTCTTCATTTAGCTCTGTGTGACTTAGTCTGGCTTACTGTATGAGCATGCCCTAGTGCACCTTCCATGGGTAGCTCTTACTTTGCACTTCACAAATAAACTCAGGCACCTGCGACCCTGAACTGAATTGAGTCAGATCGACAAAGGACAGATGAATGTTTCAGATTCTTCTTATTATTGTATCTTTGACTGATCTCTTTATTCAAAGTGACTTACGTTGTACAACATGAAAATGCATTCTAAATATTTACAGATATTTTTTACAGTAGGAGTGTCAAGGTCGTAAAGTGAGGTAGGTAAAGGTGTGAACTGAAATAGCAACTCTGTGGTTTAAAGTTCAGGGCCTTAGCCACTACGCCATTGATGTTAAATAGATCTTAGAAAGTAATTATTGTATTTTGCATTTGTGATTATATGCTAAAACTCTTTGTAGTCTAACCAGCTAGAAGAAATAGTCACATAATATAAGCACCCCAATAAAGTATATTGAAAATTGTCAAGGTGGTATAATATGTATGTAATGGACAATCTGTTAGAAGTAAGTGGCAGAGATCTGTCAGGATCTTTCTTTTATGGATTGTTAGAAGGTGGCATATGTGAGGGCTTGGTGTGACTACTATACTCAGGTGCACACTGTGGGAAGAAGTTGAGTGTGTCACAGCCACATACATATCTTCATCTTCTGTTCTAGATCTGATGAAAAGGTCCAGGATAACAAGCTTCTATCTCCACCTCCTCCAGTTCTCCACTGTAGGAACTCCTAGGAAACAGAACACAGGCGTTCATTTGGAGACAGAGTGCTGAAGGGAAAGCTTTTTTGAAGACTCTGGATGCTGAATTTAACTTAATCTGTTAGACTGCAAAATGGGGCTATTAAATATAGATTCCTTTAGGATCTCCAACCCTTTTTTATATCCTGTTGTGGAATTTTCTTTTCAAATGATAGTCAAGAATCTTGGCAAGGGTCCAAACACACAAAATGACAAAATTTAGAAGACAGAACCAGCAGCTGAAGTCAACATTTTAGAAAAGTCATGAACAAAATATTTTCCTAAACAATTTGTTTTCATTTATTTTTTTGCTTAAGTGCACAACACTCGACAAGATACTGCTTGTGGCCAAGTTTTATAACACAGCCACAATTACATCATACATTGAATAGTGCAGTTTTTCTCAACCACTGGGTTACAACCCACTTTTGGGTCATGAGTTGCTGTGCTCATTGAATAAAACATTATGTAATCCCCTGCTGTTTATGCATGCTGCTCATACAATAATTAACATAATTATCCCAAGTATGGGTCATCAATGAACATATGTAGGTAAAACAATGCCAAAGAGTTTTAGAATATCAGGCATACTAGGCACATAAGAAGCCAAACAACCTTCAAAATAGTTGTACCTACAAAAAACATTTAAAATATAAATTAAAAGTGTGGGGCGGCACGGTGGCGCAGTGGGTAGCGCTGCTGCCTCGCAGTTGGGAGATCTGGGGACCTGGGTTCGATTCCCGAGTCCTCCCTGTGTGGAGTTTGCATGTTCTCCCCGTGTCTGCGTGGGTTTCCTCCTGGCGCTCCGGTTTACTCCCACATTCCAAAGACATGCAGGTTAGGTGGATTGGCGATTCTAAATTGGCCCTAGTGTGTGCTTGGTGTGTGGGTGTGTTTGTGTGTGTCCTGCGGTGGGTTGGCACCCTGCCCAGGATTGTTTCCTGCCCTGTGTTGGCTGGGATTGGCTCCAGCAGACCCCCGTGACCCTGTGTTCGGATTCAGCGGGTTGGAAAATGGATGGATGGATTAAAAGTGTGACCAAAATAAACATAAAGCTTTTGGTAGTGAATTGAACTTTCTGGTTTGTGTCATCTTTCAAGGTTACCTGATCTAAAGGGGTGTGCCATGATTTCCTATATATGAGCTCATTAGGCCAAACAAACACTTTTGGACTTCCAGTTTACTTCTGGGAAAAGTCTTTCTCTAAAATGTTCGTAGTACTAGGGTGTTGTACCGTGTTAGCCATTATGAATGTAGAGAAAAGCCAAGCAAAATGACACCTTTTATTGGCTAACTAAAAAGATTACAATATGCAAGCTTTCGAGGCAACTCAGGCCCTTTCTTCAGGCACCTGCCGCTAATACAGCAGCGAGGCCAGCACATCGGCAAAATGGTATTCCTTTTACTGTTCCTCCCGCTGCTAATACACAAGCAAGGTGAGCACGCCGGCTAAACGAAACCTCCTAAGAGAGAGATGCCCAGAGTAGTTCCTTTCAATTACCTTACATCTCTACATTTCATTTTTTTTTCTGACGACTTCAATAGTTTCTAGGATCCTGGGCTTTTTACAGCACGGGCTTACACAGTTAGTGTATGTATGTATGTATATATATATATATATATTATAAGATAAATTAAACCTTTTCCCCACAAATAAAGGACAGTTACTTTGGCATCCATGTCTCTTAGGAAAGCACTTTTTTGTACCCATCTATTTACAGACTTTGCTTGTTCCCTTACCGTTGGTTACTATGCTCTTACCACTGTCTGTTGCTTACATCAAAATGCCAGCTTCTGAGTTAAGCAATTTATATTAAACAATGAAGTTAGTGTGCTTGATATAAAGTGGTTAGATTAGTAAATTCATTCCAGAGATCTTATTTAAAATTATATTATAATTATCTAATTATATGGGAGTGAAAATAAACTGAAGTGACTGACAAGTTGGGAAATGAACTTGGTAGAGGGATAGCATCAAAAGCTAGAAGAGATGGGTATGTGCTTGAAAATTAGCTGAATCGTTAAAATGTTTGAAATTAATATTTGTTTTCTACCACATAAAAAAGCAAAATGCTAATAAAAGAATGTTGCAGACACAAGTGAACAATTTTTATGAAACACATATACAACATACAAGTGTTTACAAGTTACAAGTTATTTCAGTGCCATGTGTCCTGTTAAAACAAGTTAATTTAGATCTTGGGACAACATATTAGTTGACTATCCAATTGTGTGTGTCGGAGTGAATGGTGTTCTCTTGTTTGTCAGGCCTTTATGTTCTTAAGAGTGTTTATTAAGTTTTGACTGAGTTCAATTTACTTATTTATTTTGGCTCCCTTGTCATAACTTCTTGTGACATGTACTTTTAAAGGTTTGAAATGCAGTTCAGAATGATTATACCAACATTCCTTGATTGTGTTTCCTTTCAATACTTGACTCTATCCATTCACCCATCCATTGATCCATCCATCAATCCATCCATTCATCCATTTTCCAAATCCGCTTATCCTTAGCAGGTCGCTGGAAGCTGGAGCTCCCAATACCTCATTCTGCTTATATCTTGCTGAAATAGTAGGAAGTTAACTATTAAATTGCATCTTGAATTTGTTAGAAATGTACATTTTACAGTTTTTCATACCACATTTATAGGGTAACCAAGAAAAAATACAATTTATGTTTTCACAATTTTCACTATTCATATAAAATCTTTTCACTTCATTTATCTAATATACATCTGCGCAACAGCTAAAACCAGATTTCCCAGATTATTTTTCTGAAAAGGAAGTTAGCAGTTATTTCTTCATGTACCCTTTCAAATGAATCTGCATTGTCTCTTGCACACCTCGGTAAGAATGATTTAATAGGAGAAAAGTCTGACGAGCCATCAACCTTATTTAATTTTATGTTGCATAAAACTGTATTGTTTAAAAAATGTAGGGGCCTTTTAAAAAATTGTAATTATTGAATTTAAAAAAATAATGATGATAAAAAATGATAACATTAGGAATGAAACATGCAAAGGTATTTATTTAGAATGTATTTTATGGTTTTGACAAAGCAAAACATAATCTTGATTTTTTTAACATTCATACCAATGTTTCCAAGGCAACCAATTCAGTTAATATAACACTAACAAAACTAAATTGTACTACACTGTATTCAACGCAATAAGTAAAATGTAGATAAAACATTAGAACATTAGGAAAATGACACAACAAAAACTATGAATATGACATTGATCTAGATAGATTGTTACACTTGTTCTTTTAAATAACTAAGGAAAACTGGGGCAAAATATAGTATCTGAAAATGAACCTCCTAATTTTGCTTACCATAGTTGATAGTTACAGATTTATACAATGTTACTCCTATCTACTCTGTTGGGCCCTTGAGCAAGGCCTTTAACCTGAAAATTTCTCCAGGGGTGCTGTACAGTGGCTAATCCTGCACTCTGACCCCCAAATGTCATGCAAAAAGATAGTTTCCCGTCGGGGATTAATAAATTATATCAAATCAAAACCAAACTATCTCTTGACATTGGTGCAGTCTTGCGTATCACGTACTGTAAATGGACCAAACCATTCCCAGTCTCATTTTAAAAAATTTTGTGACTAACCTTTAGTTTCATGGCTTGGTGTATACAAAAGGTTGTATAACTAGATTTATCATGTCTTTGCAGGTTTTAAAATTAAAGTGAAAAAAACCCTAATGCTCTTAAGCTCAGGTAGCATGGGGTACACTGCTGTCTTGTGGATTTAGATTTCTGGGTTGAAATGAAATGCCTGGGCATTGTCTGTGTGGAATTTTCATGTTCTACCCATGCGTGTGTGTTGTTTTTCCTCTGGGTACTCAGATTTTGTTTCCCCAACCTAAAATGTGTTTGTTAGGTAAATTGGTGAATATAAATGATCTGTGTGTGTGACTGCTCTGTGGCTTTTTCCCGCCTTGCCCCCATTGTTGCTTGGATAGGCTCTGTTTCCTCCTTCAGGTTAGACAATGTTATGTATTAAAATCCATTAATGTCTTAACTCTTTTTGGAAATCTTGGCTTGTCTGTGTTTCCTGTTGATCTTATGTTAAAAGGTTGAGTTATTTAACAGCATTTTTTGAGTGTTTCCCTCTATCAGAATGTTCCTGTTAATGTCTAGTGTATACTTTACCCTTTGTATACATGATCAGTGCTGGCACCAGGGAAAAATCTTTTGTGGGGACAACTAACATTATACAGGTGATGGTGACTTTTAGGTTGAAACTGAGCTGTTGCAATTACCCAAATGAAGCTTTACTTTGAGTTTCAACCACAATAAGAAGTTAAGTAACAACTGATAATCACTACCAAAATGTTTATATTATAAAATCATATTTTTATTTAATTAAATTATCTCTTTTATCATATTAATAACTATCCTGAGAAAATAAAACATGGTTGGTGCTCTGACTTCCTCCAACATATACCTGCCTTAAAAAATTCAATGATCCTCAGGACAATTAATTTTTAAGTGTTAATGAAAGAGAAGCACACTACTCACTTACTAAAAAACAATACATACCATCCATCCATCCATTTTCCAACCCGCTGAATCCGAAGACAGAGTCACGGGGGTATGCTGGACCCAATCCCAGCCAACACAGGGCATAAGGCAGGAACCAATCCCGGGCATGACACACACAAACACACGCACACACACACACACACACACACCAAGCACACACTTGGGACAATTTAGAATCGCCAATGCACCTAACCTGCATGTCTTTGGACTGTGGGAGGAAACCGGAGCACCCGGAGGAAACCCAAGCAGACACGGGGAGAACATGCAAACTCCATGCTGGGAGGAAACAATACATACTTAAAATCAAAATAAAGTTGCCTGAAATGCAATTTACCTCATAACTGATTCACAAATGTTGAGAAATTACTGCAAACGAACATTGAAAAAGTACAGTTGGATGGTTTTATTCTAACTTGCACCAGTTCAATTTACAATGTGTGAACTGGACAGATTAGCACTAACATTGTGCTGTGTCATTTTTGGTGTGAATTAAAGGTCGATGTAATTATATGACCACTAACAACTGTTTTTAAGGCACCCCACAAGCCTGGTAAAGGGAAAAAAGGTTTAATAAAATCCACAGTACCAAATAGTAAAAAGATAAATCCCTGGCAGAAGGATCAAAAAACTCTTAGAGCATCCATTAAATAGCCCCCATTCTTACTGCAGTCATCTTTTGACAGGAAGTGCTGCACTTGCAGTGTGGTGCAGTCGTTGAGGGGTTTGTTCCTGCCTTGCGCCCTGTGTTGGCTCCAGCAGACCCCCATGACCCTGTGTTAGCATATAGCGGGTTGGAAAATGACTGACTGGTTTTAAGAAAGTGATTATTATATTACTGGGCCTACAGCCTAAGTTTTTACTGGGTTATAATTTCCAAAATAGTGTTAGCTTTTGTCCAGCAGATTTGTGCAAATTCACTTTTGGTTTGGTGTCATGTTAAATTCTTTTTTTTCTGTAGAATTTGAAATCAAACCACAACAGACATTATACAGCTGTTTTTGTTTATGGGCACTAACAACTAAGGGTGTGGATAATGGCTGGGATTTAGGAGTCATATAAACATTTTTCTGGTTTCAAGAGCTGGTTGCAAATGAATACTTCAAATAAATATAATTTCAGACAGAGATGTCACATTAATCATGCAATAATGTTATGGCATTACTACTGCAAATCTTAACTATTTACACAATTGTTAAGCTTACTCTTCAAACTTAGCAGTAAGAAGAGATTTTCTTCCTAGGAAATGATGTGGTTACCTAATCATAGGCACTCCTCTATGGGTAGGTAAAATCCTTGGCATCAGAGGCGTAGTTAGGGTTTTCAGCGCCCAGAGAAAACTGAAGATTTCGTGCCCTCTCCTGTTTGCCAAAATGGGGAAGGAAAATTTGGCGCCCCCTGGATGCTGCGCCCGGGGAAAGATGCCACTGCTTGGCATAGGCTGATTTTGGGGGGTTGAGACTGAGGACTTTCTGATCTTTTTCTGTTTTTGATTTACACAAGGTTATATTTTAACGCATACTTTCAATTTCAATCAGGTACTGTATTCTTAAAGGAAAAGCAGCAAGAACACTTGAATTTACCAATAGTATTAACAAGATAGAATATATATACATACATATATATATATATATATATATATATATATATATATATATATATATATATATATATATATATATATATATATACTGCGGTGGGCTGGAGCCCTGCCTGGGGTTTGTTTCCTGCCTTGCGCCCTGTGTTGGCTGGGATTGGCTCCAGCAGACCCCTGTGTCCCCGCAGTTAGGATATAGCGGGTTGGATAATGGATGAATGACTGGATATATATATATATATATTGTCGCAGTAGAGGCGTGGAGCCACCTCTAACACCCTCAGGTACCACTCCAGACACTGGATAAAAGTACAAGACTTCTTTATTTTCTTCAAGTACAGTGCACAAAGCACCCTCCACTCCACACTCATAAATCACAATTCTCTCTCTCTCAAACCAATCCTCCTCGCCCAGACACTTCGCCACCCTACCTCCCAGCTCAGCTCAGTGTCTGGGCTTTCCCACAGTCCTTTTATACACCCTGACCCGGAGGTGTTCCTGCCCAATCAGTCCACAGTTCCTTATCCCTTCCGGGTCAGAGTAAACAGTACTTTTCTTCAACCCGGGAGCACGTCGTTCCTTCCTGTCACGTCCTGTCCTGTTTAAAAATTGGTACATTTGCAGCCAGGATACATTATACAGGTGGCTACCCTAAACCTTCATGATGTCTGGTGTGTTTATTTGTGGCAATATATATATATATACTAGCCAACCCGCAGCGTAGCATACACTGCATAATTTTGTATTGATGGGTTAACACTTCCTGAAAGACACAGTTGTCCAAATGGGGTTGGTTTTGAGGATATGACTGTAGGTGAATGAAAAGATGTAACTCTGGAGAGGGCAACATACAATACAGTGTTTTACACGCTGCATACAGCGATTTATATCGAAGTATAGACACTGCTAAGACCATGGAATACCCCTCGCAAACTGTTTTACACGCTGCATACAGCGATTCACATCTGCGACAAACAAATTGTTTTACACGCTGCATACAGCGATTCACATCCGCGACAAATATGATTCTTCTTAGATGGTGCTGGCACGTCCACCCTCGCTCTCGAAGCATACACACTGCCTGATCATGTGCCTGCTCGCAAGAGCAACTAACAGAGACCCGCCCACCAACTGTAAGACCATGGGATACCCCTCGCAAACTGTTCTATACGCTGCATACAGTGATTCACATCTGTGACAAACAAACTGTTTTACACTCTGCATACAGCGATTCACATCCGCGACATGATTTTTCTTAGATGGTCCTGTCGCGTCCACCCTCGCACTTGAAGCATACACACTGCCTGGTCATGTGCCTGGTCGCAAGAGCAACTGACAGAGACCTGCCCACTAACTCTAAGACCATGGGATACCCCTCGGAAACTGTTTTACACGCTGCATACAGCGATTCACATCCATGACAAACAAACTGTTTTACACGCCGCATACAGCAATTCACATCCGTGACAAGCATGCCTCTTCTTAGATAGTCCTGTCGCGCCCACCCTCGTTCTCGAAGCATACACACCGCCTGGTCATGTGCCCGCTCGCAAGAGAAACTCACGGAGACCCGCCAACCAACTCTAAGACCATGGCGTGTAAAACAGTTTGCGATGGT
The DNA here is from genome assembly GCF_900747795.2 of Erpetoichthys calabaricus. NCBI lineage: Eukaryota > Metazoa > Chordata > Cladistia > Polypteriformes > Polypteridae > Erpetoichthys > Erpetoichthys calabaricus. Next base: position 270,905,449 of record NC_041394.2, read on the forward strand.
GGACGCGGTCGTGCGTCATAACCGAAAAGAATACAGTGGAACCTTGAACCGAAGGTTCTACCTTATGAGTCCAGCCCCCTCTCTCTGGCGCTGCCTGTGTGTGTGTGTCTGTCTCTCTCTCGAGCTGCCTGTGTGTGTGCCTCTGTCTCTCTCTGGCTCTGCCTGTGTGTGTGCGCGGCTCTCTCTCTCAGGCTCCCTGTGTGTGTGCGTCTGTCTCTCTCTGGCGCAGCCTGTGTGTGTGCGCGGCTCTCTCTCTGGCGCTGCCTGTGTGTGTGCCTCTGTCTCTCTCTGGCGCTGCCTGTGTGTGTGCGCGGCTCTCTCTCTCGCGCTGCCTGTGTGTGTGCCTCTGTCTCTCTCTGGCGCTGCCTGTGTGTGTGCGCGGCTCTCTCTCTCGGGCTGCCTGTGTGTGTGCGTCTGTCTCTCTCTGGCGCTGCCTATGTGTGTGCGCGGCTCTCCCTCTGGCGCTGCCTGTGTGTGTGCCTCTGTCTCTCTCTGGCGCTGCCTGTGTGTGTGCGCAGCTCTCTCTCGCGCTGCCTGTGTGTGCGCAGCTCTCTCTCTCGGGCTGCCTGTGTGTGTGCGCGGCTCTCTCTCTCGCGCTGCCTATGTGTGTGCCTCTGTCTCTCTCTGGCGCTGCCTGTGTGTGTTCGCGGCTCTCTCTCTCGGGCTGCCTGTGTGTGTGCGTCTGTCTCTCTCTGGCGCTGCCTGTGTGTGTGCGCGGCTTTCTCTCTGGCGCTGCCTATGTGTGTGCGCGGCTCTCTCTCTGGCGCTGCCTGTGTGTGTGCCTCTGTCTCTCTCTGGCGCTGCCTGTGTGTGTGCGCAGCTCTCTCTCGCGCTGCCTGTGTGTGCGCAGCTCTCTCTCTCGGGCTGCCTGTGTGTGTGCGCGGCTCTCTCTCTCGCGCTGCCTATGTGTGTGCCTCTGTCTCTCTCTGGCGCTGCCTGTGTGTGTTCGCAGCTCTCCCTCTCGGGCTGCCTGTGTGTGTGCGTCTGTCTCTCTCTGGCGCTGCCTGTGTGTGTGCGCGGCTTTCTCTCTGGCGCTGCCTGTGTGTGTGCCTCTGTCTCTCTCTGGCGCTGCCTGTGTGTGTGCGTGGCTCTCTCTCGGGCTGCCTGTGTGTGCGCGGCTTTCTCTCTCGGGGTGCCTGTGTGCCTCTGTCTCTCTCTGGTGCTGCCTATGTGTGTGCGCGGCTCTCTCTCGCGCTGTCTCTGTGTGAACCTCCACTGAGGTTGACTAATGAAAAGTCAACGTGGCTCAGAGGTGCATGTGGAGTCTAGCAGAGACGAACGTGAATGACGCCCGGTGTTGTGTCGTCGTATCCAATGGTCTTAGAGTTGGTGGGCGTGGCTGTCTTGCGTGCTTTCCATGGGTGGCTACTTGTCGGCGGCTTAGTGAATTATATACAGTGGGCATGGCTGTCTTGCGTGCTTTCCATGGGTGGCTACTTGTCGGCGGCTTAGTGAATTACATACGGTGGGCGTGGCTGTCTTGCTTGCTTTCCATGGGTGGCTACATGTCGGCGGCTTAGTGAATTATATACGGTGGGCGTGGCTGTCTTGCGTGCTTTCCATGGGTGGCTACTTGTCGGTGCATGCTTTCCATGGGTGGCTACTTGTCGGCGGCTTAGTGAATTATATATATAGATATATATATATATACCCCGTGTCTGCGTGGGTTTCCTCCGGGCGATCCGGTTTCCTCCCACAGTCCAAAGACATGCTGGTTAGGTGGATTGGCGATTCTAAATTGGCCCTAGTGTGTGCTTGGTGTGTGGGTGTGTTTGTGTGTGTCCTGCGGTGGGTTGGCACCCTGCCCAGGATGGGTTCCCTGCCTTGTGCCCTGTGTTGGCTGGGATTGGCTCCAGCAGACCCCCGTGACCCTGTGTTCGGATTCAGCGGGTTGGAAAATGGATGGATGGATGGATATATATATATATATATACAGTATATATATATATACAGTATATATATATATATATATATATATATATATATATATATACAGTAAATCCTTGCTATCTGTGGGTTCTGTTCCCACTGATTTGCTCTGTTATTATAAAAATGTTACCTATTTTGTGACACAATTAGTCTAATCGCACCTATTCAAGAATAAGGTTCCCACTGTGGGCTGAGGGATGGGGTGGGTACAGACATCAGACCACAGCATGAGAAAAAAATTCTGAGAGACCTATTGTGCATAAATGACACTTGAGATTGAGCAATGGCAGATCTCTGATGACCTTAGATGTCCATGTGTGTGCCACACTGAATATATCATGGTGTGTCAACAGTGTGGACAAGCCATTGAACTCCATTTATGATGGGGACCGGGGCTTGCAATTGTTCCTCACAAACAAAGAATTCCCAGTAAATGTGGGTCATAACCTCGCACTGATCAAGTCCCTGCCCAATGTACACAACACCAGTTGCTACTAACAATTAGATGGTTTAGTGAGGTCCTTGGATGGACTTGTGGAGCAACTAGAAGACGATTGAACTTGACTATAGAGGAGGTAACAATGTTTCCAGAGGTGAACCTGTGGAAGAATTATTGCCAAGCAGCCCCCCCACTCAATATCATTGATATTGGCTGACAGCAGAAAGTGCCAACAGATTTGGAAGCATTTCACTTTAAAAGAAAATGCAGTTGTCTGCTAACACCATAAGACTAAAGTAGCTTATCATCTCAGCACTGCAGCAACATCTTAAATTGAGACATCTAGGTTTCACCCAAGATTTGCCTGAGTTCACAAGCTATGGATTGTATGTAATTTTAGTGTGGTACTTAACTAAGAGATGTGTCAGATTATTATACTGGCTTTGGATTCATAATGCCCCTAGATATTTCCAGCTGTGTTTCTTTCTCCTATTTTAAAAGGATCACAAACGCCTTCTGTCAGTCATTTTGGCTAGCCAAGCATATAACATAGTAGCTTGCATGCAAAATGCTGCAGTCTAATAGCACACAGGGCATTTAGCATGGCTGCACCTACTGTATATGCATAAGATTATGCTTATGACCACAGATTAATTTTATCACACTTTTCTGGATCTGTCATTTCCACTTAAAGAATACTTGTTCTCTTCTGAGTTTACAGTGAGTAATGTGTGTGGGGTTTCCATATAGACAAATTGGCATATGAAAAGAGAGTAATGACCCAATTGGAAAACTGCCCTTCATTTTCTCTAAACTCTTCCACTAGCTCAATGTGTTACACAAGACTTTGGTGATATTTTTCATGTGATCTACATATCTAAAATATAAATTCCTGATAATGTTATGACAGCATAACTATTTAAACACAGAGGCCATTTCAGCTTTCAATGATCAAGCGTATAAAACAAATGGAAATAAAAATAAACTAATCAGTCAATATTTACATTTATGAAAACAGGAAAAAAAAAACAATTTGTTCAATCTGCAAAAAAAAAAAAGAAAAAGGGCATTTTTTAGTAAATTAATGAAATGAATCAAAATTAATAATAAATTCAGCATAATGTCATTTATATTGGTTAGTTAATGGCTAAGTTTTCCCATTATCTTATCCAGATGCTTTTTAATGGGTGCTAAGGATTTGGCCTCGGCTATGTTACTTAATGGTTTGTTGACGACTCTTTGTATAAAGAACTGCTATCTAGCTTCAGTATTAAATGGAATTTCTTCTACTTCTTCTTCTTCTTCTTCTAAGACTAATGAGGCTTAATTCCCTTTAGCCTGTCAGAGTAGAACATGTCCTTTATTCCCAGGATGCATTAGGATGTTCTTCTCTGCCCGGCTTCTAGTGCTGCTGTCATATATATGGTGCATTGCAGTAAGGAGACCAGGGTTTGCATCCCAGGTCTTGCCTTTGTGGAGTTTGCATGTTCTCCCCATGTTGGTGAAGGCTGCCTCCTGATGCTCCAGTCCAAAGACATGCATGTTAGGTGGATTGGTGACACTGGCCGTGTGTATGTGTGGTGTGGGCACATGTGTGTTCACTCTGCGAGTGGCTAGTGCCCAGTCCAGGGATTGTTCCTGCCTTGTGCTCTGTGTTTGCTGTTAAAAGGTCCTCCAGCGACTCTGCTTAGGATTAAGTGGGCTTTGAAAATGGTATAGTATGATATATATTTAAAAGCTTCTGCAAATAGCCTAGACCGGGGTCTGTAAATTCAGTCCTGAGGGGCTGTAGTGGCTGCAGGCTTTTGTTCCAGCCTGACTGATTAATTAGAAACCAGTCCTTACCAATAATATATCTTATTTAATTTTATAACTTGTTTGTAGGAGGGCGGCACCGTGGCGCAGTGGTAGCGCTGCTGCCTCGCAGTAAGGAGATCTGGGTTCACTTCCCGGGTCCTCCTTGTGTGGAGTTTGCATGTTCTCCCCGTGTCTGCGTGGGTTTCCTCCAGGTGCTCCGGTTTCCTCCCACAGTCCAAAGACATGCAGGTTAGGTGCATTGGCGATCCTAAATTGTCCTTAGTGTGTGCTTGGTGTGTGTGTGTGTGTGCCCTGCGGTGGACTGGTACTCTGCCCAGGATTTGTTCCTGCCTTGCACCCTGTGTTGGCTGAGATTGGCTCCAGCAGACCCCCATGACCCTGTAGTTAGGATATAGCAGGTTGGATAATGGATGGATGAATGGCTGGAACTTCTTTGTATTTTCAGTCAACCATGTCAGATCATTCTTATATCATAGAGTTTTTTCCTTTCTAAAGTACCATCCAAATGATTTACGGCCTGAAGAGGGTGAAGAATTTTTAGTTTTGAACTGTTTTCTCTTCCAAATATTTTATTAAACTAGATGGTTCATTAAGAATAAACAGGTGTAAACAGAACCAAGTTATATAGAGAACTACTGGTTCCTTTGTATCTTATTGCTCACTAGCCACATTACCTGTCGAGGACATTTAATAAAATAAATGTAAAAATATTTAATATCGTCTTGCCAACATTTATCCTATGCCTTTCTTCTGTATCCGTGTGTGTCTCAGTCTGCCTTGGTTGGTGCTTCCTCTTATGATTGCGTTCACATAAAGTCTACTTCTCAGGCTTTGCCATTTCAGATATGTTGTTTGTCTCATGTCTTTGTTTTGACAATGACCAATAGTAGACAAGCCCCCATTACCTGGTGTGAAAATATTAGCGTTTTCTTGTGAGTAGTTCCCACCTTGAAGATGACTCTCAGCATTCCTTTTAAGCCTTTCCTTGATATCCTTATATATGTCAGCCTCTCTTATCTGCTGCTTCTCATCTTGGTTGTGTTTGACTGAGCAACCAAAATCAAACTGACCAATCAATTTTCTCAAAGGGACTGGGCATACATGCACACACACAGTAGCATTTTATCATATAGTAGATAAGGAGCAATTAAAAACAGTCAATGCAGCTGCTTAAAAATTAAATAAGCAAATAACAGGTGGAGGATCTTAACAAACGAGACCGCTAAGATGAAGTACAAAATGTACGTGGCTTCAGCAGCAATAACTGACTTCTCATTAAGAATGTGGACTGGAACAAAAACCTGCAGCTACTACAGCCCTCGGGGGCTGATTCTGTATACTCCTGGCCTAGACAATACCATGGGACTGGAAAGTGCATCAGCAGAATAAGCCCTTAAAACACTTTTCAGAGGTTGTTTCCACTGTGACTTCAGCAAACATAAGGAATTATTTATTATTTTAACATTTGTTGCTAATGTACTGTAGGTGCATCCATATGGATGATTATCTACAGTGGCCTGCTGACAAAAAATGATTTAGGCTAGAGAAGGATCAGATTTATGGAGCGATATCATTGCTGTTACTACAGATAATGTTGTCCATCTCAGGATTTTTTTCCTTATAGTATCTAAGGCTATCATTATCATTCTCTTATTTCATAAAATGTTTATAAAAGGCATTTACTGGAGCACTGTGCTTTCTTTGTTCTTGTAGTTATAAATATTGGTGTGAATATTTCTGTGCTTATTCTGTTTTTGCACATGTTTGCATTATGTGTATGAAGACCTTCATGTATATTTTGGTGCATTGCTTGGGAGAATTCTTCCACATGGCAAATAAGAAAGATGGCAACAGGTCCAAAATTCACACATGCAGTAAAGAAACACTCTTAATTCTTAATCATGTATAATCTCTTGTGAACTCAACATAGGGTCTTTGTAATTATCTTCCTCTTTATATTTGAGAAAGGTCTGTCGGGGCTTTTAAACAAATCGTGAAGTTTACTTTGTCACCCTTTTGCTGCTAAACTTTTTGTAGATCCAGTAGTGCATATTAATATTATTATTTTTATGTACCTACTGTGTTCAGCAATCTAGCATCAGGTACAGTTGAGCAAAAACCTCAAGGATTGCAAATGATGCAGTAGAAGTTTTAGACAATGGCTACAACTAATATTTAGTGAATCTGGTTTTTCAATTGATATAAACTTGTAAAAGATGCTCCTTATCATAGAACTTCAAAAATCATTGCAAAAATATATATATATTGTAGATGCCATACGGGCTGGACGGACATGCTGGCCAGGAAAGGAAGCAGACCCGGAAGGAAGAGATGGACGGACAGCCCCTACAGAAGTAGAGAGATCACTAGGGAGCATGCTAGATGGCAGCAGTCCCGGATATCCCCACCCAGTGGGAAGCCAGCAGGGCATGCCGGGAAATGTAGTCTGGCAGGGCAGCTCTGCTGGGGTCACGGGGTGCCGCAAGAGGGCATACCAGGGAAACAATATATATAATAATGTATATGTATAGATAAATAGATACACACATGCACATGCATACACTCACACAAATTTATTTATACAATATATACAGTATATTAATGACACAACATAACCATGCATTAAAAGATGCTGTAACATCTGACAATAAAATGCCTATATTTACGATTATAGTCCAGTTACTGACAATTAATACGTTGGGATGCCTAAAGCAGAAAATGCTGTAAGCAAAAAGAGATTCATTCAGAATTGTTTTATAACATGACTGTTTAAGTTTGTTTTCACATTTCTCTGTAACTGATTGTTATTTGGAGTGTGAATTTTACTTTAAAAAAGAAAAACAGATTAAACATCCATGAAATTTTTAACAAAGAAAACACATGCAAAATGTCTGAAAAAACATCAGATTTTTGTCTTGACATTATTATTAAATTCTTGCAACTAAATTGCATTTAGTTTACATGTTAATTATTTGATTGGTCACAGTCTTCTAATACTAACCTTCCACAGCTTTACTTTACAAATGTAATATTTATATAAAATGGCAATACTGGATTTCTGTGTCCATAACTTATCTATCATTTCCACAAATAACAGTCGATGGTTTGTGCTCCCTGTTATAGAACAACATATGAGGTCAATGAATTCAGTGGTCCAGGATTTTACGCATTTATATCACTTCATGAGTGATCAATAAATCTGTATACTTCAAGTTCTCCAAATCAGCTGTGCCTGAGATTTATGAAGACAAATTCTGTGGTGTACAAAACAACTTTTTTATTTTTAATGAAACAAACATTATTATAAACGATAAGTAAAAAAAATCCTAATTTAATGTACCATGACAATAACAAAAGCAGTTCTTAACCACATATATTTATACAACAAATGACACCAACAACAATTCATTGGACATACTAAGAGTGTAGTCGTAATAATAATAATAATAATAATAATAATATTAATGACATTATACATTATAACATATAAAAGTTTTCTTAGCCTATAAAGCCAAGTGTCAGAAAGGATCCTCACATCTTGCAAAAGATGCTGTTCTCTTTACAATTTATTAAAATATTTACATTTTTAATAACAAACATGTGTGAACATACCACTACCTTTACAATGCAGAAAAAATCATATGAAGTGTCCTACCTTGTATTACTTGCAATTAATCCTGTCTAGTAACACATTTTTGAGTATGATTTTTATGCCTCTGCTGAAGGGAACTACACAAAAAATTAGATTAATTTTTAGAAAGAATAAAACATCTAAATTTTATGTATCTGTACCCTCTCCATTCTTTGTTGAGTATTGGCTGTGATGTCTCCGATTTCTGCTTTTCTTCATTTCCTGCATGTGTTTCCATTTGCCGGCTGATCCCTTATTTTTCTGCCGTCGTTTCTCTCTGTGCCACATTTGCTCACAGTAATCATCCAAGGTGAATGAAGGGCTGCTGACAAGCTGGAGATAGTCCTTGTATCTGTAACGGAATTCAGGAGTAAGATCTCTGTGGCGCCCTTCTTCATCTTCTGCTTTACTCTGTGTGTTTTCCATTTGCTCATTTTCAATTACTTTTAAATTAATTTTAATTATAGTATGTGTAAATGTGTGATCTTGGGCTTTGCAGTAATACACCCCGGCATCTTTTTTTTGCAATGTTCGAATCAATAGGCCCAGTTCTACTTTTATAACTCGGTCATCAAGTTTTACCTGGAAGACAAAGAGATAAAAGTAAAAAAAAAACTAAATGCAATAAAATATGTCCTATTTCAAACTTTGACAAAGATTTATTCACTAACAAATAATTTTACAAAATTAGAATGTAATAAGATAAAAGTGAAAAATAAACCAATGTTACATGCACATGCCATAATCTCCAGTATATCATTAAATATCAATTCATTCCTTATACCTGGTTTGCAGTGGCCAGTGATGCACGCAACCACAGCCAGATTCAGAAAAACAATGGTTCAATGTATGATGTAGCTGCACAATAGATTGGAAATTCATCACAGGGCAAAACTACCCAGACATACTCAAATCACTTTGGGGTCACCAGTCAGCCTAACAGTATGTACCTGGACTGGTAAAGGAAACTAGAGAAAAAAAATATCTAAAAGGCATCCTAGCTTTAAAGTGAAGTTCTATGTGCTGTCATTTTTCTCCATATCACTGTGCAACTTTTTTTTTATCTTCTGAACACACTTTATGCAGTGCTGGACAATGACAAATCCAAGCTTGTTTGGCACCATAGGACCGAAACACCCTCAGCAATGCAATTGGGCTTGGGTGCCAACCTTGCTGGTATTTTGATAAAAGAATCTGAACAACATATAAGAAGTGTATAAATTATTAAACAGTAAAACATTAACATTTAAGAAGTAAAGTTACATTAAGTACTACTGCAGTGCCTTCGGGTATACCTCATTTTTTGTTTGCCCATTACATGCTTAAATGTATACATTTTTTGGTGTACCTACCCGAGAACACGCAACATATAACCGACCGTGGGAGAAGCATGGATTTTAAACACGCGTTGAGTTCATCTGCTGGTCTCTCTCGTGGAATAACTGGTAATGTTTGACTAAAATCTACAGCGAGTAAAACGGCATTATCTCCTATTTTTTTTTTTTACGATCTCCGAGATCTTGCTTTCTTCGGTTCAAGGATTCATAAGCTCTTTTATGTTCCATGGTGTACTTATCCCAAACCATCATCTTTGAATGTTGCAAGACTTTCGCCTTGTATGTAGATCGGGGTAATTACATTCATTGCATTCCTAGTCTGAATCACAATCTGATTGTATGGGTGGTTACCTGGCAGGTAACGCTTATGCTTGGTCATCAAGTCGTCTAACATCCGCCACGTGCCCTCTTTTAATTGCGAGAAGCAGATATATATAGCCAAATTCTCGGGCTTCGTTGCGGCGAAGTACTGCTTGTAATTTTTTATTAAGAAGAAAAGAAAACCTTTTTAAACAGATCGAAAATATACCAATAAGTATTTGTTAAGGATTTGTTTTTTTGTGAACCTCCCTTTTCACAGCTGTCGCGCTACGGCGTGTGCTTCGTTTATTTGACAGTATGTGGATCGTGGTAATTACATTCATGGCATTCGTTTTCTGAATCACAATCTGATTGTATGGGTGGTTACCTGCCAGGTTACGCTTGTGGTTGGTCAGCAAGTCGCCTTACGTCCGCACGTGCCCTCTTTCTGTTCCCAGAAGCAGATCATAGAATGGTTTTAATAGTTTACTTTCAAATAATGCAAAGAGTATGCGACACGTGTTTCTCCCTAATTCTGGGCTCATCAGGCATACACACTCACTGCATCCCCTCTCGGGAATCGTTTTAATAGTTTACTTTCAAATAATGCAAAGAGTATGCAACACGTGTTTCTCCCTAATTCTGGGCTCATCAGGCGTACATACTCACTGCATCCCCTCTCGGGAATCGAATCTCTATCGTCAGCGCCAGAGTTGAAGCCCCTAACGTTGCGGTCAGCAAGTCGGCTAACATCCGCCATGTGCCGTCTTTCAGTTGCGAGAAGCAGATCATAGAATGGTTGAAATTGTTTACTTTCAAATTATGCAAAGAGTACGCGACACATGTTTCGCCCTAATTCTGTGCTCTTCATGCGTACACACTCATTGCATCCCCTCTCGGGAATCGAATCTCGAATGTCAGCGCCAGAGGTGAAGCCCCTAACGTTGCGCTACGGCGTGTGGTTCGTTTATACCTCGTGTCTTCTCATTAAACTTTTATCTCGCGAATATGTTATTGCAATCCGCAGCGGGAGCGTTTCTATAAACTTAATTTAAACTTACGTTTTATACCGTGCTTTGTTTCCCTTATGAAGATGCTTGTATGCTTCAGTCGCTCGCTTCTTATTGTTTCGCTCCCTTCTCAATTGTTTAATGAATTTTTTGTTCTTCGCTGTTTGCGGCTCTTCCTTCATTTCTCCCTACTGCGTTCACAGTCTTTTCACGTGATTACGTGGGAGGCGTGATGACGTGAAACTCAACTCCGCCTCCCACGGCCATCGAGCTGCCGTCCATTACAGTATATTGTCAAAAAAGAGGTTCCAGTTATGACCATTACGCGTTGAATTTCGAAATGAAACCTGCCTAACTTTTGTAAGTAAGCTGTAAGGAATGAGCCTGCCAAATTTCAGCCTTCTACCTACACGGGAAGTTGGAGAATTAGTGATGAGTCAGTCAGTCAGTCAGTCAGTGAGTCAGTGAGGGCTTTGCCTTTTATTATTATTATTATATATATATATATATATATATATATATATATATATATATATATATATATATATATATATATATATATATACATACAGTATATATATATAAGATTACTCACTCACTCAGTTTATCACTCACTCACCCATGAACAAAAACACTATTTCCAAATGCTTGAATTTGTACTGGAGAAATGCTCTGCACTCTTTGCTCACAGTAACACATTGGGTACGAGCACTTATGTAAATCCACTTCAAGCACTGCTTCACATATACATTCACATCTGTGGACTTTAAAGGGGAACTACATACTGCCAAAAAAAAAACATGAAAAGAAAAACTGGACTTCATTGCACACCGTAAGCAAATAATAATTGTAAACATCTAATAATGATAGTAACATATATTCAAATTTCACATTATTCCTACTAATTACCCATTTAAATCAAAAGAATACACATTTTCCAGTATAGTTGTGTTTTGCAATGACCATCAACAAAAGTCAACTCATTAGGAAAAGCAGAAAAAAAGCTGGAGTTGATCTAAAGCCGGAATCTTTTACTCACAGACCATTGTGTATAGCTTGTTCAAGAGTAAGTAGCTCCACTGACCTAACCATAATATTATTACTTAACTGACACCTTTATCCATGGTGATTTACAACATACAATCAGTTACATTTCTTTTGTTTTTCCAATTGGAACACAGGCAGGTGAAGTGTCTTGCTCTTAGTCACATAGTGTCAGTAACAAGATTTGAACCCATAACCTCAGGTGTTGAAGTCTAAAGGCTTAACCACAGTACCAAACGGTACTTTGGTATAAAGGATATATATATTGCATGGTACTTCTGCAGACCAAGTTAACCGATGGCTCTATAAACTGATATCCATTGTCTTCTGAAATTTTCTGGACGAAGCCAGGTTACACAGCGACTTTGCAATAAAAGGTTTAAATAATCAGAATATTAAAAAAGAGCAAAATCTTTAAACAAAGCAATAAAGTGAGAAATAATTCACCCAATTTTAGTATACTCAAATGCTTATTTCCTCAAAACATTACAATTTCTGGCTTCATATAAAGATGGCAGAAACTGGGAAATATCTGATTGAGGCAGGTGTCCAGTTTAAAGTAGTAGTAGGTTGGGAAGGAAACCTGCAGTTAAGGTGCTCCACGAGACTGAACCTGAAAACCACTAATTTAAGCCTTTGCTGATTAATTAGCACGCAAATAAGTAAAACAATGAACTTCTGGTTCTGCTTTAGCACTGTGTGTTATACACAGCCGTGTCTGTACTGCTTTTCACTAATCATCAGTATCTGAATACGATTAAAGGAGCAAAGTCCACAGGAAAAAAAATAGTAAACAAAAGTTAGGCTTTTAAAGTAATGGCAAAAAAATTTCAAATTTCTTGTACACCTTTCTGAATGCTAAACTACAGAAGAAAAAATGCCAGATAATCAAACAATAATATCAGTTAGGCACAAGCTGGACACACGTATTTGTGAAACTGGTTGGAATAAAAAAAAAAAAAAAAACTGCAAGAACAGAGGTGCTCCATGACTTCCTAAATTTAAGAACCACTGACTTAGATAACAAATGTGTTTTATAACAGGGAATTTTTTCCATGAAAGCTGTGGGTTTCTGAATGCATGCAAGTAAACTGCTTAAATAAGCCACACACTTTTTGTATGTTCAAGAAAGAAGATGTGATTATAGAGGCCGTCACAAATGCTAAGGAGAAGTGAAACGTGAAACAAATTGAGGAAGCACATCTAATTGCTTTAAGAAGTTCATAGGTTAAAATTAGAGACAAAAATGCCTTTACTTTATCATGGCAGAAGATAGTTGATAAGACAGTGATAGACTTCAGGTGAAGGTCAGAACCTTATGGCCTAAATGAATGACCTGTTTAGATGGCTTCCTCCTTACAGAATGAATTGCATGTCACGGTACTGTCAAAACTAAAATAATACAGCTGTACTGCATGAAAGCAAAAGTCTTCAAAGCATACTTTAGTTTATTATCTGCAGTGAAAAGCTGGGCATAGAAAAAAACTGGAAACAGATAAAAAGATGCATTCCATTTTGAGTCAAAAGATTTCTTTTGTTTGACATAAAATGTAGACACGTTTTTAATAGCAAACACTAATTTTTTTTGTACTAAGAATGAGTGATTTTCCCCATGTCAATTCAGCATCTACTGTATAAAGTTCCAATAGTAGTAGTTTTATTGTCATATGTACAGTGAAATTATTTCTTATACTGTATATCCAACCAACAGGCAACACATCGTGACTCTCTCATGTCATGACAAACAATTATAATTCAAAAAGATGCACCACCTTGGCTTATGTCCAGTCAGCCTCACAAAATGTCATGATGGCTTGCATAAGACACACTGATAATACTGTATTATATTGAAATTGATAAAATAAATTACATTTATGTGATAAATTCTATTAAATGTAAAATAAAACTCACATTTTAAATTTCAAATTTACTAAAAAAATCAGTTTAAACTGTATGGCAATTTTAAAAATGTGGTATGATTTATCCTAAGATTTTTTTATTATTTTAAAATGCAAGACAGTGCAAAAGAATTCAATGAAAGCAGGGAACTGCAATATATGAAGATGCCAGGGTGTTAGGTTTCATGAATATTTTTGTTGTATTAACCAGACTCCAAAATTAAAATTTATTAAGCTTTATTAAAGCTACCTAGACCATGATGGGTTAGCACAGATCTGAGACCCTCAATATTATTATTTCATTATGCAAAACAATGCACAGTATACACTGTATACAAATTAACAGTATATGAAGATTTTAAGTGGTTACACAATTAAGAAACTGGAGCACCCAGAGGAAACCCACGCAGACACGGGGAGAACATGCAAACTCCACACAGGGAGGACCTGGGAAGTGAACCCAGGTGTCCTTACTGCAAGGTCTCTGCACTTTGTCACCGTGCCTCCCCTAATAGCATAGTCAGTTATATAAATGTGAGCTATGCTTTATAATAAGAGATGAACACAAAAGCAACCTCTGCCTAGCTACTTATTGGGTGTCACCAGTGAGAAATCAGTAAGAGCCCTCACCAGCTCTATTTAGCATTCTGACTTGGAGAAGCTGGCTGGCTGCTTGGGTCCTTAGAATCAGAAAGCATCCCTTTACCCAATTGTGCTATATGATGTTCTGGTCAAGGAATGGAACCATAAAATGAAATCAAAAACCAAAAAACAAGTGAAAGTCATAACCAGGAGGTCAACACCATGCTTTTGAGCCTAAACAACAAACAAAACTCATAATTAAGAAAACTTTGAAAACAGGTCCAAATAAAATGAACAAAAACAAAGAGGCACATGCAAAAAGATTTTTAGAATTAAATTCACAATCTTTTTTTACAGGAAAATGGCAATTAAAAAGAGCCATGCTGATACGTCACATGCCATGACTTCCAGGAGCTTGACTCTATTACCTGACGATAGAATAACAAAAATTACAGCACCTATGAAAATTAGAAATGACGTCGCAGGAAAAACAAAAACAAACAAGACATTTTATCTGTTCATTTTTTGTGAATATTCGTTTTGGAACATAACCGTATGTGTGTTTGGGAGGAACTCTTTTGGTTCAGAAAGATATTAATATTGTTATTTAATTTAAAGTGTGTCACACTGATATTTCAGCTTATTTTTTAGTGTTTTGCTAGGACATACTGCACCATTACTACTGAATGCATCATGTTGCAATCCAAGATTATGGATTTATCCCTTGAACAGTGTTAGTCTTGAGCTAAGAGTATTTGGCATTCTGGTAAATGAATGATATTTTTTAGCTTCTTAATATGGTTAATAATGTTACCATTTTTGGTGATATTCTAGTATTCTTACATTTTCTGGTTTTGGTGATATTCTAGTAATGTTGGTAATGACTCTTGGCAACTCTCATTTTGACTTCACTTATAGTTTAACCCTCTGGATTTTGTTTTTGATATCAACACTTCGGTATTCTAGAAAACTTTTTTTACAGCTTCCCAAAAATGTGCACATCTTCCAGTCTATTTTAACAGCATTTTTGTAGTAGCGTATAATCCACTGTGCCAGCAGATTATATGAAGAATTAAAAAAGCAGGAGAAGAAAGTCTGTGCTGTGTAGCTGCTTTGAGAGTTAATGACTGGCATAACAAAACAACAAAACAAATACAAAAAATAATGATATAACTGAAGTGAAAAAAGTTTCCGGGATAAAATAAATAGTTGTACATCAAATACAGGAAACAATTACTAAATCCACATAGAAAACTTCTTTTGCTCAATTAAGCAACCAGGCTTCTGACCTCTAACTGTAACAGCAAGAGTGTAACATTATGCAGCAAGCTCTCTTTTCAGCCTAACAGCCATCATTATATTGGGTCTCCAGAAGGTCCTAAACAAGTCTACATTTTTCTGATTTTAAAAGTTGGATTAGTTTAAAAGAGAACAAATAATTTTATTATTTACCCATACATTTTTAATCCTCTAATTTCAAATCACAAATGTAATCTCAAAAACAGTTCCTGAATAAGCCCCTTATATATAGTCTGTCAGTTCACCGCACAGCTCAGCCCCTTATAGTCTGTGAGTTCATTGCACAGTTCATTCACTTATCCTGGGTAAATTTAAAGCTGCCAATCCACCTAAACTGTATGTCTTTGGAATACATTAGGAAACCTTACAAACTGCACTCATATAGCGATTGGGAAAGTGTTAGGACTTTGCTGGGGACTTATTTGTGCCTTTAGGTTTTCTTTATTAGCACTATTATATTTTCTCTTTCTTTATTAATTATACAGATCACACGTACGTGATAGTCCAGGTCGTCTGCAGCTGCCATGTCCCTTTTGAACTCTTGAACCAGTAACTGTCAATAGCCATGTCTGAGATAAGTCAGGCAATGAGGAAACAAACAAGCAATAGAGTATATTTCATCACAGTGCTTAGTGCTTGTATTTAAACAAAACAAAGTGTTCAAAAAGTGCATTGCAGAAACATCTTCTTATAAATAAACAATAAGTAATTCGATAAAAACAGGTGTGCTGGTGGAGGTACAATCTCCAATAAATTAACAATAATATATTATATATATAATATTTATAAAAATGGTGTTTAAATCACTGGCAGACTCCTGCCCTTTAAAACAACCTCATCTGCATACCCTTTAAGGTGTCTCCGCAAAAAGAGGTGATGTCCACCAACAAGCGCAGTCAACATTTAACCTGCACGGCTCCCTGCCACCATCCCAGACACTCAGTGTAGGTGCTGCACTGAGCCCTGCCCCAATATCCTGCCAATGTTCTTCGGCCTTCAGCCTGGAGATGACCGAAGCAGGCTCTAGTATTGCATTATTTGCAATTCATATTGAGTTTTCAAATCATGTTTCCAAATATGTAAAATAATGATAATGTGAATGCAGGTACAGCCCTGTACAGGAGAAACTTGTGAGGTCCTACGCTCCTCCTTGCCTACTCAGGTCTGCTAATGATATGGTATCTAGTGATGCCACCTCTGTGTGGTATTAAATCTTATGTGTAGCTCCTGTCTGGTGGAACAACCTTCCCACCTCTATTCGAAATGCTCACTCCCTGAATGTGTTTAAGAAGCATTTTAAGACTCTCTTGTTTCATGACTTTCTGTCTAACTGATACTAGCTATTACATAACCTAGGACTTTTAAATTAGCTTGTCTTTTGTTCAGAGGCTCTTAACTTGTGACAATCAATTTTGAATCCTTGTCCTATAACACTAGTTCCTGAACAGTGCCCCAGACTGATGTTTTGTTGATTATATTGACTTCTTTTGTAAGTCACTTTGGATAAAAGTGTCGGCTAAGCAAAAATGTAAATGTACTGTTAGGAATGAAACACATAGCAAGTCAAGAAGATGTGCCAAAAAAGTGAACAAAGAAATTATAGTATTTTAAATCGTTAGTGTTAGGAGTTATCTGTAGTCTCCGATAAAGACAGGGCATTAATGACTTCTTCTCCAGGAATAATTCATTGATTTAGTTCACGAATCAAATGAATGAAAATTGTGTTACTCATTTGTAAATGAAATGAATGAAATTTGTGTAATTTGTTCTTGTTCAAACTAGAAAGAATCGGTTCTTTCAATAAGCCATAAAAAAGTGGGTGCTAAAGTAAAGTTGAAAGCAAATAATTGGTAGAAATTACAATATAATTCTCATATGGTTCAGTTTTGTGTGTATAATTTGTTGAATGTACAAAGAGACATGAATGCATCAGTTTAACATATGATCTATTTAACACAATACCAATAACAAATTTTACAAAAAACATTTAAAATATTCCAATATAAGTGAGTTGTTAATGTAGTTTATTTTTTTAAGGAACGAGAGAATAATCAATTAAGGAGTTCTTGTTCACCAATAATGATTTAGTTCTAACTAGAAAGAAACAAGAATTATTGTGAATGACAATTATTAATCATCTTAACGAATACAGCTGATGGCATCACACATAAGCTTCAGCACTCCTGTTGAGCTCTACTAAATCAATTTCAATGTGTTTGTGAATCGATTCCCATGATTCATTAAAAAGAGCTTCTTCAAAAATAACAAATTGTTTGCATATCGCCCATAACTGTTTACTGTAGACCACCCTTATCTTCCATTATTTTAGTGATACTCTTAATCCTCATTACCTTTTCACAGCCAGTCACTCCATTTTATTAAAAATAATAATCTCAGCACTAAAACTTTGGGGTTGGTGGCAGGTTTGGCACTCCAGCCATCGTAAAAAACCTCACACTGTTCCAGTGTGGTGCTGAGGAGTCTCGTGCTGTACTTGGGTTCAATCAGCAAATATATACCTATACCTTTTTTTATGAATAAACTAATCTAGCTCAAGGTGGTGAGGAGCCAAAGACTATGCAAACAGCAACAGATGGAGGGAAGAAATAAACCCCAAACAGCCATTCACAAAGCACACTCACATATACACCCATACAGTTGCAATTTGGTCTCAGCAGTTAGCCTTATGCACAGTAAATATCTTTGAAGTGTGGCAGGAAAGCTCTCACAGCCACAGAGAACACGTGGACTATGATTTACATGCCATCTCCAGGATGTGTAAGGCAGCATTACTAACCACTGCACCAAAATGCTACCCTCAGCAATAAATAGCAAGATATAATTAATAATCATAATAATTTATCCTGGTATCTTGTTTGAATTAATTTGCAACACATGCAAAATCTATTGGAGATCCTAAGGGATTTACATTCTGGCAAAGGAATCTTCCCAGTACTGCCATGAAAAATGAAACTATGTTATTCCAGAAAGGAAGCTTGTTCATTCAGAGGTTTTAAAGGGCGCTGAAAATAATTTTTTTAACAAAAGAACAAAGCTACTGACCGAATGATGACCTTTATTACAAAAAAAAATCTTTGATGTTTGACGTCCGTTTCATAAATAGTGGGTGGAGGGTACAGTGCCAGTGTTCCAGAGGTGACAGGAAGAAGCCACCCCACTGAGCCAACTGCTTTCAATCCAGCCTTGTGGTTTCCTTCATTTTTTCCGTGAGGAAACACTCCTAAATTTTATGATGAATTTGAGAAATTACATAATTTCATCAGGTCATAAAACTGTGTTAAAAAAATTTCCAAAATAATCTTCACTGAATATGAAAAAAAGATCTTTGCGCTCTGAAGCTTATTTTCCAGTTGGATACATATATTTTCATGCAACTATCTAATAATATGAAATATATTATCACAATTTGTATTTCATTTCAAAGTTGTTAGAATGGAAATGATGTTATAATGTAAGAAGAAATCAGTAGATTCATGGTATTACTAATGAACCATATTTAATAAGTCATATACAGTATTTTGTTGTTTGAACCTAAATTCAGGTAGCAGCATACACAGGCAGCACTGAGTGAAAAACAAAGAGCCACTCTGAATAATCAATGACGAGATGCTCTGATAAGCAATGAATTATTCTGAGAATGAAAGTTCCAGATTTCAAAACAAAAGCAGCAATCTTCATTCTCAGTTTGCTCTCCATCCCTATAGAAAAGCATGAACCAGTTTGATGGATTGTGCAGGTCCATGTTAACTGATAGTTTAAATGGCTAAATATGGCCTACCACCTGTGAATCAGAAATATGCTCAAATGTAGCTGCATAACAATATCCCTGATGCAGCCATTCAGTTGGGTGGACTGAACACTTTTCAAATGGACTAAGTTGCTTCAGCAATGGGTAAGGTGCACAGAGGTGGTCTATTTCTTTATGTGAAAAGCAAATGATGAAAAAACGTTGCAGCAGTGTCAAGCCAGCAGTGCTGGAACATTTAATGGGAAGGTGCCATCCTTTTTACTTGGCACGTTTACCTGTTATTTTTATTCTGACCATTTACATCGCTCGGGGAGTTAATTCTGGTAATTGTAATATACAGAAATGTTACAGAGCTACAAACACTGCATCCTGGTGGTTTAATTATTGTGGTTGGAGATTTTAATCACATGAACTTGAAATCTGTTCTCCCCAGCAATTATCAATATATGAACTTTCCAACCAGGGGAGGGAACAAACTGAAATTTGTGTTTACAAAAGTCTTGTGATGCTTAAATTGCCGTACCTGGCCAATACTTTTGTTTTTCTAGTCATGTTTCCATTGTGCTACTGCCTGCATACAGAACACTTCTCAAATGCTCAAAACAATTGAGACTGTGGCCAGTGGATGCTGTTTCAAATTATCATTATATATTCATTTGCCTATTATTTATTTAGCGTTCTTTACCTCTCTTGCACTTGTCCTGTGTTTATGTATATGTTGCCACGAGGTCCTGGAGAATGTTATTTCGTGACACTGTGTGCTGCAATGCATATGTATGGATAACAGGACAATAAATCCACTTGATTCTACTTGAGTTAATCTTCTATGTCTCTATGTACAACACTTCTGAAATACAAAGATTTCTAAACTAAGTTATATACAGTATATACATACAAACATTTGTAATACACACACTCAGTTTCTCAGGTTCATGGAGAACCAGGTACTATAGCAGTAACATTAAATGGAATGAGGGGATGTGATGGTCTGGGTGAGCTTCATGCTTCATGTCAGGTTTGGGAGCCTCTTGAACCCAAATGGTCAAGAGTCATAACCAAGTTAAGCCAGGCAAATGAGGACATACACTTGCAGCAAGGGGTAGGTGCAAAAACTGGTTCAAGTCCTTTTATTAAAAATCAAATAAAAACCAAACCAGTGTTCAAACAGTGCAGTGTATTCAATTCTTTAATAAATAAATAATCCAATAAAAACACAGTGTCCGTGTGGAGGTTAACCAAGTTCAAATAAATATATCCAGTAAAACTTGGTTAAAAAGAATTAGTTCTAAAATCTCAGTCCCCGGTGCATCTTTTCTAAAACAGACGACTCTTCTGCTTATCCCGTAGCATTAGCCTTACACTTCTCTGAGGGACTCTCCTCCCGGCTGCCTGCTTCCTCTCCTCCGCACCCTAGCATCTCACAATCCTGCCATCATCTCCATCATCCATCCGTTTTTAACCCCTGTCTCTCCTTCTCTCTTTCTTGTTTTTTCTCATGTTCTCTATACTTTTCTGTGTATCCTTTCCTCTCTGCCATGCAGGCTCCTTTTATCATCTGACCTTATTGGGTGCAGGTATGATGTGCCGCTCCTCCGAGATTTGAAGGAGGCACCTGAGTGACGCTCACATTCATATGCACATGCACAACCAGCCAGGTACTCCAACCATCCCCGAAGTAGAGCGCTCACACGTGATTCTGAGCCTGCACATTCTTGGGTGAGATTATTTAAAACCCACACAACACCATGGACCACTTATCACACACCTCCTTGCACAAGTCCGCCAGTCAGCACAGCGCCACGGACCATTTATCACAGGGGACCACCCTAAATGAGGTGCACACACTCACTCACATCAAACAAATTTAAAGTCACCAATAAACCTAACAGGTTGGCTTTGGAATGTGAATGATAAACCTGGGTAATTTAAAATAAACCCATATAGACACCCAGAAATGCAATGTAAACTCCATACGGGCGGTACCTAAGGTTAGTACTCAAAAATGGCTTAGTCAGCAAGGTGGCAGGGCATCTGGACTTGCTGTGGAAACCAGAGAACATTAAAAAAAGAAACTCCATAAAATGCAACTTTTTAAAATGGTATGAGAAGTACAGTATACTGTATACTGTCACAGAAAATTCAGCTATGAAATGGTTATTTCAACACAAATCTACAAGTAGTAAGGTGGTTCTTGGCATTGTAGGTAAACCTCTTCACCTTTTAAAAATGGGAAGGTAAGCTCTGTGGCAATGTAGGTGTTCTCTCTCTTAGTTTTATGGCCTCACTGCATGGTCATCTCTGACCATGAGCTCACAGATTGGAAGAGGGTTGATGTTACAGATTGCTATCGTTCCAAACACTAATCATCCTGGGGGTTGACAAAGCAACACTGAAAATTAGATGAGAACATTAGATGCCTTAAGGACTGTCCTCTTCACATTGCAGGAAGACACAGTGCCAGGACACAGCCAAGAAAGAAAACTGAAAACCTGACAGGTCCAACAGCACAGCCCAGAAAGTTCCATTAAAATATTTTACAGCCACCCATTCTGGTTACACTCCTGATGGGAAATGTAAAAAGCCAAACGTTGAGGTGGATGGCAGTTCACTTGATGTTCACCCTAGGAAAAAACACTCTTTCTGAGAGCTATCTCTGAGTATCCCAGAAGGGAAGACAAATAATATTCCAGAAAAACAAAAACAACAGCATCACAAACCCATTTGTTTTGTGTTTAAATAATGAGACAGTATGTCTGTGATCAAACAAATGTTAAAAAGTCATGTCTGTTGATTTCCAAGTGCCCCTATGTGTATGTGTGTGTCTGGTAGCAGCTGTGCACCAGCGGTAAAAGGAGTCAACAGTTTCAGGATGACATCATAAAACAGATAAATATGGGTGGCATGGCACACAGAAGTAATCTTAAGTGGGAATAAACAACATAAACTGTTTCACCGAAGGAAAGAAGAGATGGCAATAAATTCTATGAGGGTAAACGAATTTCTGGAAATGTATATAATGTGAATGCTTATGAGAAGCAAGCTTGAACAGATTAAGCACAATTGCGTTTCCAACAAAAGTCAAAAGGTTTTGATTATGTGTAATGGAATGGGACAATAAATTGGTGAATATATCTGATATTATCTGAAACAGGTCTGTTTGTTGTCTTATTCCTGGAAACGTTTGGTTAACCTTTACTGAACTCACTCTTGATGACTTTCTGTCCCAAAAAGGTTCTTTGACTCAAATATTTAAAATCAGCAAACATATAAAGTATGGTGCTTTTTTATTGCATTTTTAAAATTAAAATTTTGTATGATTCTGTTTTATTAATGTTATTCTGTATATCACAATTCTGTACCTCTAATTTACTGTTTGTGTTTTGAAGTAGTATGTAGTATGCAGCATAAAATCAAAATTGAGAGATTTTGTGAGATCACTTTGGCATCACATGGATACTGTTCTCTAGCCTGAGACCAATGAAAACAGATTTACCTACACAGTAGAGTAGAATAAACAAAATAATGTTCTCTTTCCATACAGAATGGGGTGCTGTACAATTACCAAGAGACAGAAAGACAAGTTATCCTCTTAAGCCTTACTAGAAGAAGAAATGGGTTTCTGCATTTTTTTACTTTACGAGACCACACATTTACTACAATTTATCTGTACTTTCAATGTATTTTTTTCTTACATAAGGCACCAAGATAGATTAGAAAATTAACAAAGAGAACAAAGAGTACAGAGATGGCTTAAAAAGTTGTCTTGGTTACTAGAAGCAAACATAAAGTACTTACTCGGCAATTGCTGCTTTGTTTGCAATCTTTTTTGTAACCAATATTTTTGTGAAATCCTTTTAAAGAACATTCATCTAAGAGCACACCTTGGCTTACCACACACATACCTCAGAGATAATGAATGTAACACTAATGGCAAGAGTCATTTGAACTTTCTGCCAATATAGTAAATTATTATGCCATACGTTGAAATTACAGGACAAGATCCAAGAATCTAGTAAATAAACACACTGGTGTGATAAGCAGTGCACATACAGTATTAGCTCTTTTTTTGCTTCTAATTGTGGATGGATTGATCCTAAACCACAACAACACTCCTTAGATACAGTAGTTTGATCCCTACAGGAAAGCACACAGTCACTATTAATTAGTTTAGCAATCAATAAAATTGACAACATTTTCTGCAGAAAAAAAAACTTGAACAGGGAGGAAGCTGTTCGACCTCAGGGCTATTTATCATACATGACTGCAGGTCTGCTAGTGCCTCTGTACTCCCCTTTAAATTTGAAGTAGAAGCACATTAATTAAAACATACGAAGCAATATGATTTAGGAGAAGTCATGAAAAAAAAACACCTGGGGGCAAACAACACTCACATACACAACACACACTTCTGTGCCAATACTATGCGGGGAACTTCCAATTGATTCTTACTTTTCATTATTTATGACTCCTCTTTGCCTGAGAAACAAAAATCAAAACATAAAATTTGACACAAACTATTTTTTTTCATTGATTGCCCAATTGATTTATGGGCAATTTTTATGTATGCTTATTTTGTGACATTTTGTCGGCATGCTTCTTTTATCAATGTGTTACAGTGGTTACCCCTGGGCTCAAAACCCACATTTGGTCACTGGTTGTGTTGGGTAGTCATTTTATACCATTGTTCATAAAGCCCAACAATATAGAAATCATTGGAGTAGTATTACAGACACAGGTCTAGATTAAAAAAAGAAGACACTGAATAAAAGCAAAACTGTTTGTGTTAAATGTGTAGTACATATCCATCCAACTGCCTGTAAAATAAGATGTCAGAAGCAAACTTACACTCATTATAGAATAATACAGTTTTATAACTTTAAAAGTTTAAATTTAAAATATTTAATACGCCCCTTTCAGCCAATAAAGTACAACCACCACCTGTCTTTGTTTTCACATTCTTGCAATGCTGTGATTCAGCTGTCATAACAGACCTGTTGACTTCAAGCTGTCATTTTCAAGCAATTGGAAGGAAGCATCTCTGACCTCCAATCAATCATTATTTGTGAGTGAACGCCTGTTTGCTTTTAACACTCTGAATTTAACATGATGTGTAAAAATTTAAGAAAATAGTATTTGTTCTTCTTTTAAGTGGTGAGTAAAAGCAGAAGGAATGCATGTTGGTATCACAAAATACTGTTAGCTGCATTAAACGTGGCTGTACGTCAGGGAGTCCTGTTAATCTGAAAGATGCGAACTTCATCTTTTCCATTTCTGACATGATATACTCTGTCAATTAATATATTTTTTAAGAGAAAATGCTGTTTAAATGTAGGGCAACCTTCTCATCACACAGCCTTGAACAACAAATAATTTTTACGTCATTAACATTTTCACCATATTTTTTACTTTTTTTAATTATTATACAACATTTTTCATGCATCTTCTTAAAAAATAATATTATATTAACTTGAAAAAACAATGATGGATTTTAAACACGTATACTAAAAAATAAGCGTGTTTGACCTACCTGACATGTTTTCTCATCTTATGCGCTGTAATAAGTTTTTTTTGTTCTTTATTTCGCCTTATACAATTTCTTATATTAGGAATTTGTTAGTTTTCGCATACCCCTTGGGGTTAGAACGCAAGGTCAGCCATTGTACAGCGCCCCTGGAGCAATTACAGGTTAAAGGCCTTGCTCAAGGGCCCAGCAGAGTAGGATCTCTGTTGGCAGTGATGGGGATTTGAACTGGCAACCTTCTGGATACCTGCGCAGATCCTTAGCCTCAGAGCCACCACTCCGCATTGAGCAATACATCGCTAAGATTTTCACCTCATAGCTTTTCTAGATATTTTTATCAAATAACTCTCTTGTTGCCAGTTTAGACAAATTGATGAAAACAATGCTGTGTTTACATTTTACATAAACATTCTGAGGCTATCTGAGCCCCTTGGAACAGTCAAATTGATTAGGAGAGATGTTCCAGAAATAACTTTAGATGAGCAGTACATGAGATGCTGAATTTGAAATGCTGTAGTTACTACAAGATTTTGTTCCAATATTTTTATAAATTAGAACCAAATGTATTGTTGGTGATGGGAAATGTCACTTGATTAGATCAATTGGTTCTACTTTCATTCAAAGCAGACTGTATCTGGCATGTATTTCACATTCCCGAGGAGGCAGTAAGACTAAATTTTTATTATATCTGAATGAACTGGAACTTCTGCAACATTTATTTCAAAATACTGTACTTAATTATATCATTTTTTTCACTAAATATTTAGCGACTTGCACTAAAAGGTGTAAAGGCAATATAAATCCTTCAGAATTTCCAATTTGAAATATTGATAATTTCTGCAGTTGCGTATTGAGAGCTAAGACACAGACATCAAATGAATAAAGTACTTGAAAACAAAGTGTACAATAACTGTCACCCAGGGGACCAGGAATGCTTACCCTTATTTGACAAATATATAAAATTTTATCATGTGCCACCAAACAGTGTCTATTTGAAGTATTTTGGACCCTAGATAGCACTTCTTCAGTGAATAGCTGTAGTGGGAGATCACTTGTCATCCACAAAAACAAATAATGACCCAAGAGGCAAAAATTATAAAAAAGGGAGTTTATTAAAAAGAAGGAATAATTAAAAATGGGAGCAAAACAATGTAATGGATAAAGGATAAAATAAATAAGATCTAAGCCATTATTGGCCAATCTATACAAGTATCAATCCTGGACTGCCACATGAGTGGCTGGTCCACTAACCTACTGTTATCAAACTGTACTGCCTGTCCACCATCATTAATCACACACCTTCTCCTACCTTCACTTCTTTTTGCCAATTGTTGAAACTTGCTTTCTAAATTCAAGGTGGCCAGGTACATGGCTGGAAGGGGACAAATAAACTATAATCTAATCTAATCTAATCTGATCTGATCTAAGGGGCTTTTAAATCATTGCCTATTGCCAAGACTGGTGTTTGAAAACTGGTGTCTGGTGTGAGTGAGGGTAATTTTGTGTATGAGTGTACTGTGTGGTTTGTTGGCATCCCACCTAGGGATGTCCTTTCTTATGATATCACTTCTGACAGACTATAACCCTGTATTAGAATAAGCTGCCAATGAAAATGGATAGAGATCTAGCATATCCTAATAAATATAACTATTTTTTATACCATGTAAAATGACAACTGGGTGATTTAACATACATATTAAAAAAGATGCGTCAAGATCAACTATAAAATTCTTGAGAGCATTATGTTTGCCTAAATGAAGCTTGATATTTTAAACAGTTTTCATTAACTTGCACTTCTAGAGGCCAAAAGACCTTAAGCTTTCAAAAATCAAGCTACCACTTAAGCTAATACAAATTAGTACTTCAAACTGTGATGAAATCACATTTTTGACATCCCTTATCCGATTTCATTTTTGTCATTTTTGTACACGTCTTTCAACTGTTTTATTCATTTTATCATTATTCTGGTGATGACATTTTGTGTTCTGTTTTTCTATGGTCTCATCGCTATTTTGTGATTGTCTTTGCAGGGCCATGGACCTGTTGTTTGATAGCTGCTATTCCCGTCGCTTATCATAACACAGAGATCACTTGACATGCTTGTCATAACACTCTGACTATTTAACATGGTGGCACACATGTTCTGTTATTTGAGTTGGGGATTGATTAAAAAAATAATAAATAAACTGCAATATCTTCTAGAGTAAGTTAGAGGCAAGAATTATAAGGTAGTGGCAGAACTTTGAATTTTTTTTTACCTTGATTGTGCCTTTGCATTTTGGTTTTGATGCACGGTTTCTGTAGAATTCTTCTCTCAGAGCATGGTGTTTACTTTTTGGCTAAGATTCTGTCTCGCCCCTTTGTAATATTCCATCTCGGTTATATTTTTTTGCTTCAGGATGTTCATAATATAAACCACATATATAAGTCGATAGAATCTATACGGATGAAGAAAGTTTTCAAAGGATGATTTGCAATTTCAACGTGATAGTGTGTCAACTGTGAGTTTTAGATCAGATTATTAAAGAAATGGTCTTGGTTTTAAAAAGAGAAGTGTTTGAATGTTTGTATCTACAGTATCATAGTCACCTCTGTAACAGTAGATTAATCCACTTCTCAGAGGATAGGCAAGATAATCTCCTGACTTCCCTAGAAACTGCTGTCTGTCCAGTAAACATCTCACTGACATGAAATGAATGCTCAAGCTCAAACATGTTATTTGCTGTCAAACCTGACAGGAGGGTGTCTGCTACTCCTAGTATATTCAGAACATATAGAGTGCATTTATTTAAAAAAATAATGAAAGGAACACTATAGAGTGCCTAACTTGAATAAGAGTTGCAGATAAAAATAATATTTCATGCATGTGTCTATACCAAAACTGAAAGTGGTTGATTACACTAATTCTAACCATATACAGATCCAAGAAACATACCAACAGAGCCAAGAAAATGTACATTTTATATGAAAAAGATTTATTCCAACTACTGTGATTGTATAAAAACTTCTACATTTCTGCAAATTAGTTTACATTCTGTGTTGAGCATTATGGGACTGGCAAAAGGATGCCCACTTACTATATATGTGGAATTACATAAAGACATTATTTTAATATCAAAGGGCTTTGCATGGATTGTGTTCTAATTATGCAATATGTGTTTTGAGATAGAAAAAATATAATTTTATTCATATGAATACTCCAAACCTTTGTAAAATATTGCTGTCTTTGTCAGTTAGTATGTCTGTCCTCTTCTTTAGTATATGTCTAAATTCATTGATCTTGTGAGAAACATAAACCTTATCTTTGAAACCAGTATAAATAAGATTGAACTTATTTATAACAATTAAAACTAGCTTCACGTACAGGTACAATTAAAACAAAAAACTGGATACCTACAGTAAATCCCCATAATTCAATGATATCAGAAAATGTCTTAAATGAGTCAGTCAGTCATTTTCTAACCCACTTAATCTTGAACAGGGCTGCCACATACAGTGCAAGGCAGGAACAAACCTTGGAGAATGTGCCAGTCCTTTCGTCTTTGGACTATGAAAGGAAATTGAAGCAAGCGGAGAAAACACAGGCAGACCCAGGGAGAACATGCAAACTCCATGTGAGTTGAAACATTTATCTGACATGAAGTGTACTAAATAATCATTGACCTATTCTAGAAATATATTTTCTTTTTTTAAGGAACAGCAGTCAAGAAAGTAGTCCCACCAGCTGCAAACTTTTACCAATCTATCTATCATCTTCACCAAAGTGCAGAAACACACTTGACTTTTGTTGTTAACTATATTGTGTTTAATCCATGTATCACTAGAATGCATAATGCTGAGCACTGAATGCCATTACATTGATGAGGATGATTTTGAGCTGTCAGGCACTATTTTTACATGGTTTAGCTCGTACATTGCAAATTGCTTTTAATTTGTACAGAAGCATATTCTTCCCTTATTCCTTAAAGAAGTTGAAAGTGGCATCTATCAAGGCTAATTTCTGGGGTCAGTATTATTTTCATTCTTATACTAGAAGATAAGATCTGAAAGCATACGATACTCACTTATCAAATCAAAGAATGTTTCAACTATTTTGCCATTAGCTATTTTAATGAACAGCAGAATGGTAACTTTTGTAAAACAGAAAATCTTTTAGCTAACAGACATTCTTTAAAATGTAATGCGATACAATCATAGTTAAATGGAGTGAGCCTGAATTAAACTATTGGATCCATATGCAGTTTAGGTATCATCTTTTATACTGAACTTGGCCTTTAGTGCTTCAATTTCGGTCCTCTCTAAAATCTGCTTTTAACAAGAAGAAATAGAGGAAATGTAATACAGGTTTTGGGATTCATTTACAAATATGAATTCAGACCTCAGCTTAAACTGCATCATGTGAAAAAAATATTTATAAAATAATTTTCTGCTTTAATACTTTAAAGTAAATGAATAAATAAAATGAGTATTAAAAGGAAACATTTTAAAATGGCTGGCTCCCACTTCCACTCGCCTAAGGCATCTTTGCAAGTTGCACTGTAGCAGACATTTTAGCACAGCTTTAGTCTCAAACATTAATAGAATATGTGTGAGCTGTTTATGATATAGTGTTTTCTGGAAATCTTACAGTACCTCTTCTTGATGATCAGAACCTGTCTTTTGAAGGAACCACCTTATGTTGGCTTGCTGTGATTTAGGAATGCACTCCAGAAAGGTTGAGTTATATTCTACAGCGAAGAGCAGTTTTTCTTCTGCTTGCTCGTTTTTCAAATCTTAGGAGAAAAACACAGAAACATGCATGTGAATTTTGCTGTATATCCATCTACAACACAGCATCCTTGGGTAGATTTTTAATTCAATTAAGCTACAGCACATAACATACAGGGAAATGATTCAGAATGTGAGCAAGATGGTTATCATGTGTTTTTCTGCCAAAGTCTATAAGGTCAACACATTTTATTCCAGTTAAAGTCAGAATCAGATTCCTAGGGAGAGGCAGAGGGAGAGACAGAGAGAAGGAAACATTTCCTGTTGGCAACTTCTACCATTGACGCATCAGCTGCAATGTTTAGGAAGTAAAGCAGAAAGTCTGCTTAAGAGAAAAACCATTCAATACCAATCATTTTAATGAAGCACATTTTTTAGTGTTCATAAGCATGCTACCATAAATAGTGGTAATTTCTACTTACTTTTGGATTATGAAGTTTTGAACTTTGAAAGTAATTACAATAGTATGATCAATTGTGCACAATCATTTAATCTGTACAGCGTTCACAATGAAACATTTTTCAAACAGTATGTTAATTTCCAAAGATATCACTAGTTCATACTTACTTTCTTCAAAATCCCAGCACTGACTTTCAGGATCTCCATACTTTATGTCTTGCCTTCTTGCTCTTCTAAAAACCCATATTAAAAGAAGACAAACAATAGGTAAAACATGCCTTTGTTATACAAAATGAGCAACCTCATGAGTGTCTTCTTAGAGAGAGTACAAGGTATGACTTTAGGAATTAATAGGAATTCAAATAATTCTTTTACAGAACAAAAGGTGTAAAAGGAATACTCTGCTCTAGTTTGTTATTTTTATATTTTCCTTATCCTGCTAGAGTTGACCCAGAAAAATGTTTAAAGTCATGTGTTAATGGAGAACAAAGATAAAAAAGTTTAAAATATACAGTAATTAAAGCCAATGGTGTCCCATGGCAAATGAGGTTAAAAATGTCAATGGGAGAAAAAAATGATCTCATGTTACTTGTGTTGCATAACGTACTTGAATTGAATATCCACCTCTTTTCCTCATTTATTGGTCAAAAGTCCTGACTTCATTTGGACTCCAAGACAGAGGAACTAGATAACTATATAATAAAGGGCAGAACAGCCCGCAAATTATTAAGCAGAAGTTATCAAGAAATGCTACTTCATACTAATAGTAATACACCTGCATAATACCTCACTGATCTTTTCAATTTTCTTGCTTTTTAGTCATTCTGGGGTGTGTTCAGGCCATAGTGTATGTATTTATTTATTTGTTTGTTTGTTTATCTATCTACCTATTTATGTATTTTTATTTATTTAAATAGCTTCTTTTAAAATTTCCACCAGTAGACAAATAAAGTTCTATCTATCTATCTATCTATCTATCTATCTATCTATCTATCTATCTATCTATCTATCTATCTATCTATCTATCTATCTATCTATCTATCTATCTATCTATCTATCTATCTATCTATCTATCTATCTAGCAATACTTTAGCAAAAGATGCAAGTGTTTTGCACATTGTAAACCTATGACTGGATAACTGAAATGTAGGTAATATAAAAAAGCCTGCTGACAGGATGTAGAAAAATAAAGTTCTAAGAAAATATACTAACTGACTTATAGTCCCTCAACCTTCTATGTTTGATGTTAGAAATACTCTTTTATATAATGTGTTAATTTATTAAAAATATATAAATAAATCTGACGTCTCACACAAGACTTTTTGGACAGGTAATATTAAATTTGTTGTCTTTTGTACTATTGTGAGAGGTGAGGTAATTTTGAGATTCAGTGAGGCAAGCTGATAGTACTTATAATCTGATGAAATAAGAAATGACAGAACAAAAATGTTGAGAGCAAAGGAAAAATGGAGTAACTAAATAGGAAATAAGAGAAATGCCAGAAAGGAAGAAAGTGAGAAGTAAAGACAAGCTATGAGCCTATTCATACGATGGTAAACCAAAAAGTAAAGGCAATTTGAAAAGTATGCAGTAACTACAACAAACAGAAGGTGACACTATAAAAAACATTTGTGTTGGCCTACAAGTAGTTTGAACATGTACAGTACAGCATTCTGCCATTAGTCTAGTTGAGGCCAAGGTCAAATGATGCCGTGCTTTGGGACTGCATCATTTTTGAAGAACGTTCTAAAATAAGATTTTTTCAAGCAGAGGGAGTGAAACCTGCTAAAATTCACAAACGAATGTTGGCTTTTGCAGATCAGTAAGCTGTTTGGGTACCCATTGTGCACAATCTTTACAGTACCCTAAGTCACCATGCACCATGGCATGTGTAGATCCAGAGCTGACATCCAGATAGGCAGCAACAGTGTCAGTGTCTTCTCTGATGAAGGCATTCTTCATGTTGATGTTGTCTTGTGTGCATGATGTTGATGGTCGACCAGACTGAGTCTTTCGATTACATTTGTTCTTCCTACTTTAAACATTTCCACTCATTCATAAAATTTTGTTAAGCCATGCTGTTTACTGAAAATGAGCCAACACCCGTCAGTGAATTTCAGTAGATCAGGTAGATATGGAGAAGCCGTGGACTACTATGCTTTAATTGAATAAAAAACAGCTTTGGAATCACAATGAAACAATACATAAAACAGCTCTGGTACCTTTTGATTTAAGTGGTAGTTAACATATTAAATAGCATACTATAGCATTCTCAAACCCATTTAATACAATTCATGGTCATAAGCAAATGTGGGGTTTTGTTTTAAAATTATACATCCCTATAAACTTCTCAAACTATAACAATTCCAACACAGGTCAACCATTTGGTGGCCTTCTGTTCAGCTAGTGGCACGTCTTAGCATTTTAAATGGCTACATTCTGCTGGAACAGGCTGTAAGTAATTAATGACTCCAATAACTGACAAGATGCAAAAATATCAAACATGGGCCCATAAAGTTTTGTGGTTGCAAGCACTCCTACTAACTGTACAAATATTTCTTTATATGTTAGGTCTAAAGAACATACACAAATTCTTAAAAGAGTTTAATTAAAGGAATACTTGTATTACGTTTAAAAAATGTTTCCTAGCCAGATATATAACAGTACACAGTATATGCACATTCAAGTACTCAGAAAGCTTATTTATACTCTATCTATCTATCTTAGATAGATAGATAGATAGATAGATAGATAGATAGATAGATAGATAGATAGATAGATAGATAGATAGATAGATAGATAGATAGATAGATAGATAGATAGATAGATAGATAGATAGATAGATAGAGTATCTATAAGCTTTCTGTGTACAAGGGGGCAGTTGCTTTCCTCTACTCTATAAAGTACCAGTACAGAGCTCTAGGGTGGAAGGATAGCCCAGACGATACCTAAACGACTTAGCAAAAGAAGACAAAGGGATACCATAGTCTTGAAGTTTCCCAATGGGCACTGTGGCTTGGTTTCCTTTAGAATTTATAGAGTCACACTGGCCACACAATTAATTCTAAATAGAAAATAAATTGCTCAGAACTTTCAGTTTATAATTGACTAAACTATGTTTTATTCACTCACTCAAATCTGAACTGAAGTTTGTACCTAGTGAATGGTATTAAATATTTTTTAATTAGATATAAACACAGCAAACAAAATAGGTTCAAATCTATTACTTTCATATTTTTATACTGATAAAATGATCACAGCCATTAACATAAAGAAAGATACACATGGAAAAATGCTGTGGACATCAAAATATCAGCTTAATTTCAATATGGTTCTTACAAAGGCTCATAAATACCATAAAAATCATGTAGTTAACAAAGAGCAGATGCTGAATCAGTTCCTATTAATGATCGAAGAATCACTGAAGCTGAACAAAACCGTAAGGCATAAAGCAAAGAAAAGAATACATTTAGAGCTTATAAAACTGAAACCAGAAGAATTCCAACAGAATATTGAGGAAGGGTTTGAAAGCAAAGCAGACAGCAGACACAACCAATGTATTAGGTGTAGAAAACTAAAAGAAGTGGAAGGAGCAATATACTGTCGCTATGAGTAAATAAAAAAAGAAAAAAGCAAAAAGAAAGAGAAGACTATGCAATGGAAATAGCAAAAAAAGATATAGTTGACTTGCAAACACCCTTTTCAATAAAAACTCTTTTTAATAAAACCCTTATAATTCCAAACCAAATTGTAATCCTGAGGCTAGGAGCCAATGAGATTGGCAGTAGCTTATGAAACTGTAATGAAAATGAAGCATGCAGCAAGTACTGTAAACTCATTAATTAGTATATGGCTATGATTTACATTTTAGATGGTTAAGCATGGCTGTATACAGAATGTGAGAGGAAATATAAGGTCATAAATAAAGTTTGAATTAATAATGAAAAATACCACTGTGACCCACCACACTTAGCTGCTCTCTTGTTTGACTTGCTTGATTGGTGTCTATCACAATGGTTTAATATTTGAGTACAGTTTCCCTGAACCAATCCACCTGGACAAATTTGAAAAGCCACATCCTCAGCCACAAAAAAGACATTTGCACATGGTCCTGTTGTACCCGAGACTCAAATCTGAGGATGTGCTACTTTCTTGTGAATTAAAAGTCAAGTTAAGTGGTACCTTTTGTAATATTTGAGTGTTTTCTATTTTACTGAATATTTTAAAGTGTTGGTTTGTGCTTTTGGACTAGCACTAGGCTGTAAAAATCCTGTAGCAAGATAATGAACATGATAAAGAGAACAGGTAATGAGAGAACGCTCCACATTGGCCCTAGGTGTCCCTCCTGGATCTGTAATTTTTAAATTTATATTAATTACAAAGATTCAAATATACTGAACAGACAAAGATGTTACAGATTTTGTTTTTGCCAAAGCCAAAATGTACATGAAAAAAAGATGTGTCAATGATTGCTAAGGCAAAAAGCTGTGTTTAAAACTTTGAAAAATCTGTGCTAGATTGAATTATGATACTTGTACATAATAAAGAATTTCTCAGTTTATAGATCTTTTTATTTATTTAATTCTACAGTCACCTGCACCAGTGCTCTCTGGTGGAAAGTGGATTTTATTTGCTTGGAAATTGAAAGGCAGTTTAAGTCAGTAAATTGTTTCCAGCTATATATGAGCTTTACTTTGAGTTCTGCTTTTAGTTTTAGTCACCTCACCACAAGAAACAAAAGGCTCCTATCCCTAGTGAACCATGAAAAAATAAATAAGCCCAGACTGTGAAAGGAAAAATCTGTAAGGAAACATTAAAGCAAGGTATGGCAAAAGAATAAAGAATTGCCTCCCATTTATAAAAGAATATATATTTTTTTAGAGTCTAAATGAATAAGATTGTTGTTTATGAATACTGCAGTGTAAAATAAGAAAGTTAAGTAAATATTGTATGGCACTTCGGGAGTGGTAGGATAAATCACTTGTTAATTATTGCCATTAGCCAGGTAAACTGTGACACAGGAATCGAGAGAGGCACCAATCAAATGTTGTCCACATTTCTGTTTCCTACAGCTCACCATTTCAGAAAGTAATCTGATAAAGCTGGGAGAATTCCTGACCATCCTGAAGTGAGGTCGCACTCAATCACTTAACCAGGACATAACTTTGAATTCATATTACAAAGACAAAAAACCTGCATAATGAACATGTGTCAGCTTATGTCACACCAAATAAATATTTCTGCACATCATTTTAAAATGACATGTGCAAGATAACAAGACTGCCAGAGTGATCCAACTCCAGCAAGCAGCTTGCCTTGAGATCTTAGTCATTTTTTTCTTGCACGTTTCCTGGAAATTCTTCTATTTTATCATTTAAACATTGCTGAGCTGTTTTTCATTCATGTGTTCTTTAGATTTAATCTATTTTCCTTTCTTTTGCATTTACTTTTCCCATGTAAACTTCATGGACAATTGTTTCTTTTAAGAAAATCTCTGAGCTGCAATACTGTAAAGGTGTGCACTGTTGTTAGAGTTTTACTACAGTGTTAGCATGTTCCCTCTAAGATACCACTGAAAGGGCGGAGTGGTGGCTCTGACGCTAAGGATCTGTGCTGGTATCCAGAAGGTTGCCGGTTCGAATCCCCGTCACTGTCAAAAGAGATCCTACTCTATTGGGCCCTTCAGCAAGACCCTTAACCTGTAATTGCTCCAGGGGCACTGTACAATGGCTGACCCTGCGCTCTGACCCCAAGGGGTATGCGAAAACTAACAAATTCCTAATACAAGAAATTGTATAAGGCGAAATAAAGAACAAAAAAAAATGTTGGCGCATAAAGCAATAAACCATTATCAGTTAATTCTGTTTGCTTTGTATAAAGAAAAAACTTTACATCAGTGCCGGATTAACCAATAGTGTAGCATTGAAAAACTGGTTTTTAAAAATATTATCTTTATGTTTTTAAACTGTAAATTTCTTACACAACAAAACTTTAGGGGCCCAACACATAAAATTCACATAAATATTATAAGATTCTTATTATAATCGAGAGTAAAATAATTATTTAGTCCGGTTTGAACTGTTCAGAATCTAAACTTCAGATGATGCAGACCAAAAGGGCCCCCAAATTTGAAATGTGCTACGGGCCCCCAAAGCTCTTAATCCGGCCCTGCTTTACATCCAACTTAATTGTGTATTTAAACACAAGACGTCCAGGTAATTCAAAAGAACATTACCTCATTAAATGTTTCTGTATTTCCCTTACATTGTCACATATGGATTGCCTTGTAAAAATGATGCATTTAAAACAAAAGTCATGTTGTGCCTAGGGCACCATGGTTCTAAACAGAAGGTGCCTGGACTAAGTTAACTGCAGTGTTTAGATGTGTTGCCTTATATTTTCTGCTTTCTGATTTTTAACTCTGAATTCTGACCTTGTTTTTTCATTTTGCACTAAAAAGAAGGCATTTGACCTTGGCTTGCCTGATGATGATTATTCTGTCTCAGCGTAAGTACAATCTTAAGATATTTCATAGTCCTCAGTGAGCACAAAAGGATTAAAACTAATACTAATATCCGCAGCGTCTTATTGATCCATCTTTGGCACAGTTTATAGGTGTGGGTCTGCCACTGAAAACAGATGTACTAAGTGTCACCCTTACTCCTTACATATGAATTTAAATATTTGTTGCCTGGTAGTTCAGAGATATGCTACTTGCTGTACATACTGAACTTGAAGTTAAATTCTATGAACTCTGATGAAATTTCTAACGAGTGACTAGTTTCACTAAACACACAACACAATGTTTAATTAATATGAATCAAATAAAACAGATTATGTTTACCCGACAGAATCTACATTATACAATAATTTTTTGAGAATAGTCCTACATGTCTACCTTCATTCCATCTACTCTCCTTGTGTCGGTACACATCATTTTTTAAACCAAATTGTTTAAAAAATTTTTAAGCCAAATTACCTCTTTTATTTTGGTAATCGTCTTCTCATGATGTTGACGTGTACATCAAGACTTGCAATTTAAGTGGTAAAGTAGACACCTGTGAGTGGGATATTGCTTTGAAGACCCAACTATCCCTAATGCTGTCACTTAAGAATCTCCAAAGAGGTGCCTGAGTCTACTTTGTGTTGAAAGATTCACTTCGGATAAGGCTGGATACTATGCTCCATCTAATAGTTTTTTTTAGACTTTGAAATTGTTTATGAACAAAACAGTTTTCCATTTCAGTGGGAAATACCTGACTAAAGGTTGGCAAGAAACGTAGAGTAGAGGGGGATGTTATAATGTTAAAATTGTCAAAATAGTCTCGGGATAAGATACAGTATATTGGAAGCAAATCACTTACAGTTTAACCTGATGTGATCCCAAAATGTATTTATTTGCAAGTGAAAAAAGAAATACAGAACGAAACAATGCATTCATTGAGTTCATACACAGCAGCCAAACAAAGATGGACATGCTTTTTGTGGTGATGATACAGTTTAAGTGTTGGAAGAGCAGGGGAGTATTGCTAGCAATGTATACAACCTATAACATCATTATTTGTTTTACTTTAAATGAAATGCACAGATTAAGGAATATACAAAAAGATTATTCAAACAAGCATTTATCTAGGTACACAACAAAAGAAAATGTTATCTGTTTCCCTTGGGTTGATATTAGCGTTTGGTTTTGTAATCTGGTAATTGTAAGAAGCTCATAATTTGCTCTAAGCGCTTCACTTGTCGTAATCAATTTTATATCCTTGTTCTGTAATACTTGTTCTCCAAATTGATGTTACTCGATTATGTTGAACTCTTTTGTAAGTAGCTTTAGATAAAAGTGTCTGATAAACAAATAAATGTAAATTTAATGGGTTAAAGCAAGCAACCCAGTCTCTTTTCCCCCATGATCATCTCTGCTTTTATACTAATTTAGCCACACTGGTCCTAAATACGATAATGGTCCTGAGATGTTAGGTTTTGTTTTTTAAAGTCTGATGTATTGTGCTGTGGAAAGTAATGAAACTGCAAACAATGTGAGACCTGGAACTATTGGAATTTTCTACAATGACTATGTGTGTTAATTGACATTAACTTTGGTTTAAAAATATTTAAAGGTAGTAAGAGAAAAAAATTAAGACCAGAGAATCATTTCATGAATCGCTGAGCGATACTGAAATGGCGAGATTTTTGGGAGTAAAAATTTAGTAGACCTAAAGACTATACATGTTGTTTCTCAGGATATTACTTGCTGAAACAAATATAGAAAATAGTAAGTCTTTTTAATCAAGAATTGTTTGGGATCATTGCTAAAGGACAGCATGGGAAAATGTGACTTTTTTCATTGTCGTCTTCTAAAATAATTTAATAAGTGGTGCAATTCTTTCTACTCATGTAGTCTCACTATACCTTTTAGAAGCTGGTATGTATCTTGAACAAGAATATCCATCCCATGCACAATATGGGTCTCGTGCTAAACAGCATTCTGCGCAAACTTTTCCGTAAATATTACATCTGTGAAGTGAAAGTTGTACCAGTCCATCTCTGGAGCCAATGTATAACTGTTGCTACAAAAAAAAAAAAAGTATATTTTCAATATATTTTACTAAGAAACCAGAACAGAGAGAAGGAAATTTGTGCCCACCAAATGCACAGTCTGATATCATACTCAGCTTTTTAAAACTGAAATAACATTTAGAATAGTTGCTCAGCTGATTTTTTAAAAATAGTTTCTATGACAATTTATACTACTTGCTTTGTTAGAATATATTCATTGGCAAAACTGTTAACTGATGACAAAGTTCAGCATTTAACCTTGGCATTTTTTCAAGTATATACCTGAAATACATTTATATCAATGTTTTTCACCATCAATATTCTGATGTAATATACATTACATAAAAATATGCACGCCATGTCTCTAAAAACTCATGTAAAACTCATGAACATCACATTAATATCTGATAGCAGATGGCTATAATAATGGATGGCAAGAGCATGTCTGCAAACCATAAATGCAACCAAAAGTGTGGATGACCTTTGTCTGAACCACAAGATTGCTAATTATCTTGTCCATGTGAAAGATCAATCTGAAGGACTGATGTAGTAGCCTCTGTTGGCCTCTTGAAGCTATCTGTGTATTCTAAATTATGTCTGTTTTTAGAAAGCTTTGATCTGCTGTGCATGTTATTATATTATCAATTAGACACCAAACATGCTTCTAGGAAGGATGTAGTTAATTATATGGCACAGCTTTGCCTTGCTTAGATGGTGACATGTGTTAAAGTTATTTGTCTGAATAAAAGCTAATGAGGAAACCGCCCTTGTGCTCTGTGACCATAAGGTAGAACAAGTGTCAAATATCTGTGAAAAAACAAGATGCTCAGCTATTCATTCTATTAATCTAATACACCATTTCTGTGCATTTTATGTCACAGCAATTCTTATTATTTTTAAATAGACTTAAGCCCCCACAACCCTGAATCAGATTGTCAGTGTTTTGGTTTGGTTCAGTATAGGTATTTTAGGTAAAAAAATCATAAAAATATATATTTATTAAAATACAATGCTGGCTTTTTTTTGAATTTAGTAATTGTTATGACAATTTCATTATCAATATATAATTTTCTATATATTGCATATACTGAAAGTGTTCAATGTGTGTCCTGTTTTGAACCAGTGTCTGCACTACTCCGTACAATAAGAAAGATGCTAGAACACAGAGACATAGATGATTTTCTTTGGTTGAGCCAATGAGAGTATTTTTATCTCTGGTCCGTAGTAGGGCTGGTTTCATTCTTTGGTATAGACAAGCCATAGCAGGTTCTACATTTGTAGTTAACCTTGTACAAAAATTGAACTTCTAAGCATCAATACATACATTTAACACAGATACTGTGAGACAAAATCATTTTACAGTTTTTAGCTATTTTAACTAAATTATTGTATTTCAAAGAGCATATGAGATAGTATACTCTATGATAATGTGTATAAATCTAGGAATTTACCTGTTTAGATGAAATTTCCATTTTGAAAATAGGAGAAGGTGTCTAAAACAGAAACAATTAAAAACAATATTAAAAAATTATACTGTAACAGGAAAAGTTATCTCCTTTAGTTCATTGAATTTCAACTAATTATATAATTATCTGAATCCATTTTTACTCGTATAATAATCATCCCTGTGAAATACTTTCCCTGTGCAGTATTGCAACTACAGTATATTTTAATGAGTGTCATTAACAGGAGATTCTGCAATGAGAGGAGCCAATTGAGGTGGTTCGGGCATCTGATATAGATACCTCTCCGTGGAAGTTTTATGGGCAGAGCATGCTTGGAGGAGAGTCCCGGGGAAAATCCAGGGCTCTCTGGGAGGACTATATCTTCTAGAAGGCTTTGGAATGCCTTGGCATCTCACAGTATGAATTGGCAAGTGTGGCTGGAGAAAGGGATGTGTGGGCCTCATTGCTAAGACTGTTGCCCCCAAGGCCTTGGATAAGAGGTGGAAAATGAATGAATAAATGAATGAATAACCGTAGATGGCTAATGCAATAATCAAATGAATGATTCAACTGCAGTTGAAACAAAAAAAAGAATCCAGTAGCAGAATTATTCCAGTTTCATTATTAAATATCTGTATGCGTTCTGCTGCTATGAAATTAAAATACACTATGTATATATTCAACAATTCTGTATTAAGTCCTTTTAAAAAAAATAGGTACTGTTTTATTGCAGGTATCTGCAACATCAATCCTAGGGGACGTCGTGATTCAAGGTACATCCCTTGTCAATATAATTTTCTGACTTGTTAGTGTGTTCATTTTGCCAATCCAGGTCATTCTTATATCTGAGATTTTTCCCTTTCCATGGATATCTACATGATTTATGCCTGAAATGCTTTGCTGCATTGCATAAAATTCTTCTGCAGCTTCACTGAAGTATATGTTTCTTAGATGAATGAGATATCATTAGGACAACACACATATTTGTTTACCAAGTGAGTCTAATACACAAAATGGTCACCACTTTAATTTGTAAGATGTTCTACACTCTAATGTCTTTATAAAGATTATAAAAGACACATATTATATACTAGGCTTATATCAATGGAGGTTAACAAATACTTTTATGAAGGTTAGGGTGATATTTACAATTGATAAATTTCATAATTTCAGTGTATTTCACTTTAAAGTAAAATTGTGAGAGGAGCATTAATGCTGAGTTAAGAGAAAAGACTTAGTGAGGAGGCAGTGGGTGTTGTGCTGAAGAGAAACAAACTAATGTGGTGTAGGCATATGAAGCAAAAGGTAAGTAGAGAATGATTGGGTGAAGAGGTGTAGCAAGATGCAGGTGGACAGAAAAAGGCCCAGAAGGACACCAAAAACAAAGCGGTTGGAGGTGTTGTTATGCGATAAAAAAATGAGTCTAACTGCAGAGGATGCCTGGATTCATGGACAAAGATTTGGGGGGAAACAATCTAATCTGGGTAAACCCAAAAAATGTCATATAAATTGAGGATAATACAATACATACTTATTAAATGTTTACCGGCATCATTTTCAGCGTCACATTTATTCTTTTAACATCCTCAGAACTTATTTTCATATTGTTGTACACTTCAAAAATAGGCATATGTAGCAACATATTCACCTTGGTATGCCATGTTTATGCACTGAGCACGGTGTAATGCTCATAGTAGTATGCACAGTTCCAATAAAAATTGGAGAACTTTCCCAGCAGACAACATCCAAAGTTTGCAGGAAAAGGAAAGAGTGTTTCACAATATATTTAAGTTCATTATTAAACACCTCAGTAGCCGAATTGGCCTGCAGACGATAGTCCGTACACTCAATACTTTGAATATCTCTTTTCTGCATTGATGAAGACAGCATAGATTAAATGAAGTGAAAGCTATTATCAGAAACCAAGTATTGATGGTTTCCATGATAACTAAAGAAAAGCACTCAGAAAAGAAACTGCAATAGATGAAGTAACTAATGAGGTAAATGGGCCTCTGGCTATGTAGGACACAGGTCTACATACAGTGGATAAGAAAATGCAGAGTCTGAAGAAGGATTTTTGTTGCTTCGGTGTACAAATGTAATTTTATTGAAAGAATTTGCTCCTAAAATTATGTTTTTTGTTGCCACTAAAGGGTTCATGGGGCACTTTTCCCACTTATTCCTCTATACAAGCTTTATTTTGTTTTCTTTTATCTGAACAGAAATAAATTTGGTTTTAACCAGTGTAGAGCATTTGCATGAGTCGGTGGTGCATCTTAAAGAAATAACACCACACAAACGAAGGAAACTAAAACAGAAAAGACAATAGAAAGCAGACAAAGCAAAACACGCTTAAAAGTATTGT
Source organism: Erpetoichthys calabaricus (assembly GCF_900747795.2). NCBI lineage: Eukaryota > Metazoa > Chordata > Cladistia > Polypteriformes > Polypteridae > Erpetoichthys > Erpetoichthys calabaricus. Next base: position 270,947,558 of record NC_041394.2, read on the forward strand.
TATTAGTGGGTTCATGTGCTTAGAGGGGGTCAGGTGTAAAACAACTGCATTAACTTTCATATCAAGTAAAAAGTGATAATGATTCACAGACGCTTGCTTTTAGGAGGAATACATCTGCTGAAGATGCCAGCTAATCCAGGTAAACTTGTATAGGATGTAGTTGGCCTACTCTGAGGCTAAGGATCTGCTTCTGGTATCCCGAAGGTTGCCGGTTTGAATTCCCGTCACTGCCAAAAGAGATCCTACTCTGCTGGGCCCTTGAGCAAGACCCTTAACCTGTAATTGCTCCAGGGGCGCTGTACAATGGCTGACCCTGCGCTCTGACCCCAAGGGGTATGCGAAAACTAACAAATTCCTAATACGAGAAATCGTATAAGGCGAAATAAAGAACAAAAAAAAAAGTGCCATGAAAGGACTCCAACTGAAGCTGAAACAGTGTAATGGTTGAGCCTAAACAAGTAAGATGTAAACAGTATCCCAGAGGTGACGCAGGAATAATATGTCCCAGCAAATCCAACCCCAAGTAAGAGGAAAGCAGTGATAATCAGGGACTAAATTATGATAGATGCACAGGCTTGTCTTGTGTCTTGTGGTGTGTACCTTTCCTGGTTTGTGTTACTAAGCTCCTGAGCAGAGCTTGGGTGGATCCAACTGCCACTATGTATTATTAGAAGAAATTACATAGATAAGGGTAATTTGACACTTCTTCGGAGCAAATTCAAAAAACTCTGTGCTATGCTTGTGAGTAAAACTGGTAAGGCATCTTCTTTGATGTTTTACCTGTTCTTTGTTCCAATTCAGTTAGATTATGATGAATAAAGAAGTAAAATCCAAAAAAATCTAAAATATAACTCTGTAATTACTTGACACTAGGGAATAAAGCTATGGAGGGTCAGTAATAAACCCAAAAACTGAATTTCTTAATGATAATAAATGTTATGGCATGTCAAACACCAGTATGGGAAAATGCTTGTCTAGCTTTAATTATTCTATAATAATCAAGATAGAATTCATAGTATAGAGTCTGAGAAACCATTAGGATCAATCCATCAATCTCAGAAAATAACCAAATTGTAATAAAAAAACATTTATGGTTTTAGAGAGCCATGATTGTGTACATGGTAGTAACCATCCATGGACAGCGCCACACTAACAATATAGGATATAGTTATCATAATATAATATGTTTCACACTATACACTAATCGGCCACTTCATTAGGTACACCTTGCTAATACTGGATTGGACCCCATTTTGCCTTAAAAACTGTTGTAATTCTTTGTGGCACTAGATTCAACAAGCTTCTGGAAACATTTCTCAGGAATTTTGGTCCATATTGACATGATAGAATCACACAGTTGCAAAAGCTTTTTCAGCTATGTATCCATTATGCAAATCTCCTATTCCACCACGTCCCAAAGGTGCTGCATTCAACTGAGATCTGGTGACTGTGGAGGCCATTTGAGTACAGTGAACTCATTGTCATGTTGAAGAAACCTGTTTGAGATGATTTGAGCTTTGTGACATGGCATGTTATCCTGCTGGAAGTAGCCATTAGAAGATAGATACACTGTGGTCATAAAGGGATGGACATGGTCAGCAACAATACTCAGGTAGGCTGTGGCATTTAAACGATGCTCCGTTGGTATTAAGAGGTCCAACGCTTGCCAAGAAAATGTCCTCAACACCATTGCATCACCAACACCAGCCTGAGCCATTGATACAAGGCAGGATGGATCAATGCTTTCAAATTCTGAACCAATCATTCGAATGTTGCAGCTGAAATCAAAACTCATCAGACTAGGCAACGTTTCTCCAATCTTCTATTGTCCAATTTAGGTGAGCCTGTTAGAATTTTAGCCTGTTCTTAGCTGATAGGAGTGGCACCTGGTGTGGTCTCCTGCTGCTCTAGTCCATCTGCTTCAAGGTTTGACATGTTGTGCATTCAGAGATGTTCTTCGACATACTTTGCTTGTAATGAGGGATTTTTTGATTTAGTGTTGCCTTCCTATCAGCTCAAACCAGTCTGACCATTCTCCTCTGACCTCTGCATCAACAAGGCATTTTCGCCCGGAGAACTGCCACTCACTGGATATTTTCACTTTTCAAGACCATTCTCTGTAAACCCTAGAGATGGATGAACATAATATTCCCAGTAGATTCAGTAGTTTCTGAAAAACTCAGACCAGCCCATCTGGCACCAACAACTATACCACATTCAAAGTCACATAAATTATGTTTTTTCCCCATTCTGATGCTCAGTTTGAACTTGAGCAGGTCATCTTGACAATGTCTACATGCCTAAATGCACTGAGTCTCTGCCATGTGATTGGCTGATTAGATATTCACATTAACAAACAGTTGAACAGGTGTACCTAATACAGTGGCCATTGAGTGTATATACATAAAATTAAAATTAATGATTTCAATTTCAGCAAGCAAATTTTGACTAATGCACCAATGTCTTAAAGAAGCAAACTAAGAAGAACCTTTTGATTCAATGACTGCTGAAGAGCAATGAAGCAGTTGTAATGTATATGTCACACAATACAACAAAGTGAAAGTGTTTGGTAAGTTTTAAGGCTTTTTCTACCATGTATGAATGTGGTGTTCCATAGATCCCAATTGTAAGATGCAATACATACAAAGGAATATAAAAATGTATTCAAAAAGCTTCACATTTGAACACAAGTTTATGTGGCAAAATTCATTTATAGCATGATTGCGAAGAAATAATGTGGGCTTCAAAAATACCAAACTTATCCTTTAAGCATGGAAAGCAATAGCTTATGGTGAGATGAACATTTGCTGAATTAAGCATTGTACTGTGGTTTGTGATCTTTTCAATCTGTATAAAAATATTGCATGAAATTGTAGTTGACAAGCTGGTTAGGTATAAAAACGAAATTAGAGAAATTATCTTAGACAGAATAAGAAATATCCTTGAGTCAGCAAAATTATTACCTATGAGGCTGGATTTGGCGGAAATGTGGCAAACGATTTTTTTTTTAATATACTGTATAGTATAGAAAGTTGGTAAAAAGTTTAATATAGGTAAGCAAAAGGGTTTTGAAACTTAGAAGGCCATCCTATAAGAAAGACACAGACACATGTAAGGAAGTGATATACTATTAGGACTAACTGGCTGTTGTGTTTCTTAATACATTATGTGGAGTACAATTCAAGCAAAGATACACTTAACATGTGCAACACACTTGTAATGCCTCATCTTGAATATTGTGAGCAGCATTTGTTTCCATATTATAAAAATAACATATTGGCACATCACAACGTCCACAGAACTAGACTTAGTCTACAGCTGCAGAATACACTGCAAAATACTTTCTGACCCAGTCTACAATAAATCATAGAATGTCAGTCTACTTCTTCAATCTAAGTGCAGAAATGTCATCTGATTGAAATGAACTCAACAGAATATAACTGCAGTCTACAACGCCGTTTGTGAAACACTCACTCAATGGTGGCATTCTCAACAAGCTCATTCCAAGGCATGTGTACTAAAATGATTTGCATTCCAACAGATGGCATATACTATCCAATCAACACAATAACATAACACAGGAAAATTTAAAATAGAGAAAAATGATAGGGAATAAAAAGAAATGGTAGACAAGGAGTTCATTGGAGTTCATTGATTATCATACAGAGGGAAGTAGCTGATGGTGTGACTACATTGGTCTTATAAAGAGGGTATGCTGGCCTGAGTTTAACTGTTAATGGAATTTGTTGTTTATTTACATGATTTATTACTGCTACATTTGCTTCAATAATGAATGGATATCATCAGAATGTATAATGGATTTCAATTACATTAGCACTCACTCTGTCATTTTTTTTTTAATCCCCAAAGGCCCTTAACCTGTAACTGCTTCGTCCTGGGTATGACATTAATCTGCATCCAGCGCTGCAAGCAGGTCCTCCACTTACAGGGAAAACTTGGGGGCTGGTAGCAGGACTGGCACACTAGGCACTCTGAAAAACCTCACACTGTTCCAGTGTGGTGCTGAGGTGTCACCTGTTGCACGGCTGTACTCGGGTCCCAATCCAGGTGGTTTGTTGAGTGGTGGGTGCGGCAGCACATTATCAGCACTTGCTCCCAACCTTTCTCTCTCTATCTATATTTTTTTCCTATTTAAATTTTCCTTTATTAGGTTATAGTGTCAGTTTGTCATTTGTCATTTGGTATGGTATTCTCAACAGCAGTGCTAAAGTTGCAATGCTCCATTTATTGGAATGAATAATTCAATGCATTTTATTACTACATGCATTACAAGTTATATTGCAATTGATAGCAAGTTACAAATACACCCATATAATCACATCAACAACAACTGAAGTGGTAAAATATTTTTGCTATTAGATGAGAACTTCACGGTTCACGGTAACTGGTATTTGAAAATTAGTCCTTTAGCAAGAACATAGGGGCGTAGATTTAAGCTGGTAAATTTCTCAGAAAGTATTTCTTCATGCAGACATTCATAGTCTCTAAGCTGGAAGAACCAGGGAACAGAGCGTATCCAGAGCATTACCTCACCCGGAACGCTAGGTGGCAGTCCCCCTGGGTCGTAGTGGTGCCTCAGACTCCCACAGGGCTCCATGGGAGTTGGAGTTTGGTGCAGCCCTGTTAGGTTCCGTGGATGCCACCAGCGGGTGCTGCAGCTGCTGTTGAGCCCTTAATTGCAGCACTTCCATCACACCCGGCAGTGCTGCCAGATTTAGGTCAATGAGCATCTGGAGCACTTCCGAGTGCCTTATAAAAGGAGCCAGCAGCACCTACTCGGGGAGCCAGAGTCAGGAGGAGGGAGACGAAGCTTGCCAAGAGGAATGGAGGAAAAGAAAGAAGAAAAGAGAGGAAGAAGAGAAGTGTGCTCTGTGTTTGTGGCTGCGCTGTACATGTGGGAAACAGGTTCCCGTGTTAAAAAATAAAACCCGAACTTGTGTCCCACATCTGTCTGTGTCAGGTTTGGGCGACGGTGTGCCCCCTGGTGGTCCACAATAGATACATGGAGTTACTAAGTAGCATAGAAGATACTAATACTTCTGTTTTAGAATAGTATTATTTTAGGGGACATCAATCTCGACTCGATTTTTGCAAATGTTAGGTGAGTATATTGGACAGAATAACCCTATTCTTGACTAAAGCTTTCTTAATTTACTTGAGGTAATATTTGCAAATGGCTATGCTTTTTTCATTTATGCTCAAAACTAGTATTTCGTAAATGTCCAGGATACTCCTAGCATTATATCTTAAAAGGCAGAGTCACATCCAGAAACAAAATGTATATTTTTTAAAAATTTCTTGCATGTATCCAATGACACATGTAATTCAGGTGTATTTGTGAAGGTCAAGACAAAGGCACCAAGAAAGTACGATGCCTAGAAGTAAAAGTGGCTTTAGTGATATCGGGTAGCGTATGCAGCTTCCCTTGTCACTGCTGGAAAAAGAAATGAATCATGTGCATTGCCTCATCTGAAGTAAGCAGCAAAAACAACCTGTGGTTGATTCATAATGGTCATAGTCTTGAAGCCATCTTGATAGTAAGATCTTGTTTGATCAACTAACTTCTCAACAACACAAGCTTAGAATATTTTTTTCTACTATCTGGTTCAATTTCATTACCTTTACCTGCTAAATTATAGGCAAAAGCAAAGTTGTGGCCTATGGCACCATACTGTATTACTGTTTTGTAGCCTTTAGGTATTAATTGGGATTTTACTACTTTTACTAACTTGTCATGTGTCATCCCACTATTAGGTGAAGTTTAGAAAAGTCTACATCTGTCATTTTCTGGGCAATGCAGTAACAGCACTTTATTAATACCAAGTCCCCATATTAGTATTAATAAAGAAAAGGTAGTTAATTGAATGTTTTAGCCATATGTTAAATGACAGTTACAAGGAGAAAAATATAAATAAAAGTAGAACAGCATCTACAACAATTTTTGAATACAGTAGTTAATATTTAGTGTTACTTCAGTTGCCAAGTTAGCAAATAGCTGCCTGCAAGTCCCTACAGCCCCTTACAAATCAAATGTTACACTGCCATCTACTGGGCATCATTATTAATAAAAGATGATTCTAAAATTAAACTCTTGCTGTTACGAGTTACAGTATTTTTTCTGAGGCAAAGTGAGGTGCCTTATTGTCCCTAAATTATAAATTCTCTATCACAGTGCTGGTCAGCGAATTCCTTTTCATGTTTATTGTGACAACTTTGCTTTGATGTGCACTGGCAATATATATAACTTCACTTTTTCTTAAATAGTTTTTTATATGTAAAGTGCAGAACAACAGTTATGGTTGAAGATTTTGAGTGAATTTATAATATCATAGGAAAGGAAATGAATGCTTTTTAAAACATTCATTTTACAAATAATATTTAAAAAAACATTAATTTTAAAAGACATTATTGAGTAAATCGGGTGACAAAAAAGAAGCAAAGGAAGAAAATCTGAAAAGTATCAAAATAAATGGCTTATGCATGCGCACTAGAAAAGTTTAAATTCCTGCATTTTTTTTGGTGAATTAATTTTGAGAAATATGATGTTTGTTAATACAGCATGATAGGCTATGACTCATTGTGGTATATAATTTCTTGCACATGCTGCATTAAATTCTGACATTTGAGTGCTCTTTCTGTATAACTTGAAAGTCAGTCATCTTGTTAACAGGAAAAGGGGTCTTTATGCGTCAGTTTCACCGAAAAGTGCACCAGCATAAAAGTATATTGGCAGAGTGACAATTTAACAGAATCAGCCCTCCTTAGTTATAGATGGATTGCAACACAGATGGAATGCACAGCAAAAACCCCAGGAGACATAACAAGAATCTAGAAAATACCTAAAGACTTTCTCTGTGCTTTTAGTTAGCATGCCTGGAGGGAAGATGAGCGAATGAACTCTTTGGTCCAGATGAGGTTTATTTTTTATCCCGATTAAGTATTGATTTTTTTCTCTTCTCTGACTATATTTTTTGCCTCAGTATAAGTAAGTAGTGTAAAACTAATATTTGTATTATATTTTTGGACAGTTCATATAATGATATTTTATGTGCCTTCTTCATTATGAAGAGTAACACTGCATAGTATTAATTCTTTTTAAGAAATCTATCTGTCAACAATGCTTTTTGGGACAGTGAACTGAAATATTAATAGCATTTTCGTTTTACAGTGAAAGAGCTTTCTGTCATAAAAAAGAATTAACGAGTAGATGGTGACTGATGTAACACTCTTCTTAATTCCTGTTTATAGGAATTAAAGGAAGTCCGGTTTTAATGACACATACTGTAACTAAAGTGATCTCACATGTTGTATTGGAAGTAGATAAAAGGAAAGCAGTTAATTCTATACCTCCTCTGAAATACCTGTTGGCAAGCTTGTATCTCTTGATACAGGAAAAGATAATCTGGATTTTTTTTTTTTTGCAACGTTTTATTTTTTTCAATAAAAGAAAAAAAATCATGTTGTAACAGTTAAATGTGTTCTTATCCCATTGACAACCTTTTGTTTTAAGTGTAAAGCTTATTAATAGGTCTATTCTGCCAATTTCCTTCAAGAGCCTCTAATGTTTAATATCCTGAAATAAATTAGTTGTGAGTGATAGGTATAGATTCTTTCATCCTTGACAAACTTTATGATAAAATTTGGTTTATTAATATTTTTTGGCTTACCGCAAACACTTGGAGTTCCTCAAGTACAACTTCCTCTGTGACCCAGTTCTCTTTTGTTACACTCACTACCTTCAGAACAGTGCCCACATCTGTAAAATAAAGAATGCTGTATTCTTAGTTTCCAGTTTAAAGTATTACCACACATTTAGCATATACACATGTCTGCAAATGTATTATTATGTGCATAATTTGCTAGGAACTGATAACCAGTACTATATATTCTCTTTTAATGGATGGATCTAATAACTTGAAATACTATTTACTTTGCCTGAGCACTGAGTGAAGCTTAAATCATTAGACTTTTACAGTATATGTGAATATTATTGAAAAGTTTACTGTGTCTTGAGATTAGTAGTTCACAAATAAATTATAATATTAGTATTCCAGTCTCAAGTATACTGTAGGCCAAAGTAAAAACAAAATTATTACATTACCGATTTCACTTAGAACACTTAGAACCCTAACCCTAATTTCACCTAGAACACTTAGAACTTTAACCCTAACCCTAATTTCACTTAGAAATGGTACTGCTAGAGAATCTGGAAGCTGCTTGATTCCTTTTAAAAAACTATTCTAATGCTCAGATTACTAAGATCTTGACGCACCCTCTGCTGGTGAGAACATTATTCACTGTTACTCCATTGACCCTCTTATTATAAAATAGATATTTCAGTAGTAGTAACAGTAGTACTAATAATTATATTGTCGTGTACAGAGTAAAGTGGAATTCCTACTTACAAACAACATATCAACACACCCCTGTGCCATAATTAGCAAAAATGTGTTTACAAAAAAATAAATAAAAATAGGGATTCTCATACTTCATTACTTTCACATGAAATGTGTATTTTATATATTTTGTGATCTCACTTCAGTCTTCCATATTGTCATTTTAGAATTAGAAACTCAGCTATTCAGTTAAAACAAAGAATGCATGAATTGACTTACAAAACAGGCTGTCCTACTGAACAATATTATAACATGTACAGTATCTATTGTGCTGCTGTCTGCATTACTTTTCGTTTGCTTAACATTAAAACAAAATTTAAATCTTTTTTCCTGGTTACGCGGGTAGTGACTAAACAATTGTGTAATTTTAACATACACACTAATCCATTGTCTAAACCTTCTTAATACAATATAGAGTCTCAGTTCAAACCCAAGACGTGAAACCAGTCTGTCACAAACATGCCAAAATTCACTTGTACAGGGAAAACTAACTGATACTACTATTACTACTACTATCAAGTCTCTCTATAAGCTCTGACTTTTCAGGGTAATAGTTTGAAAAGACTGGTCAAGCTAAATATATGCTAGACCAATGCAGCAAAGTTTCAACACCAGAAATGTCATCATTCCTTTAATATTTCAATTAGACAAGGATATTTGTTTTCCTACATTAAAGCATAAAGCAAAGATCTGTAACCTTTTCATAACTTTAAATAACTGACATGTGTTTCATCTTACTACTAAATAATTCTTTTAATGAAGTTATTTTATCTTTCTATCTATCTATCTATCTACAGTATATAAAATGCAAACCTGACTGACGGACTCACTCACACTCAATCACTCATCAACAAAAACACTATTTCCCATGTAGTTCAAAGCTGACACTTGACAGGATGGTACATCTAAGCAAGTACAGAACTGCTTAGAATGGATATTTTGATAAATAAATATTTAGGGGTAACTACCCCCAGTAGAAACAAAAATCTCAAAAATGTTTTGACAGATTTAATTGAAATATGGTGACATTATAGAAAAAAGATATTTAGCTGACACGAGTTTTTTATTTGTTGATCATTTTTTTATTTGTCAATATGTAATAATATTATGCTAACTTACAAGCTTTGTGTTGAGAATAAGCTTTGTGCAAATGATGAACGAAATAGAAGTGACTGATGGGCTAGGCAAAAAACGCCACTAATCAATATGGTGGATGGATGACTGAAGACAGGGCAGTGCCCTGGACCAGCAAAAAGAGACATGGTCATGTTGATAAATAGAAAGAGAAAGTTCAGTGAAGCTCAAGGAAGATGCAAAGCTCAATGGTTAGCAAGCTCTGTTTTTTGCTGTTGGCTACAAGCACTCTTAGATGCATATCAGCTCTCATCTTGGTTATCTGTTTCATTCTGTCGATCTCCAGCCACTGAAAACTACATGGAGCGTCACCCCCTCTCATCTCCCCACTCTTCAATTGATGTGCTGCAAACATCAAGAGAGACCTTGCCCCACCACCCCGGCCCTTCGATTAATTGTGCTTACATAACACAATTTCCTCAACACTGGTCTTAGATTGTGCTACTTATGGGGAAACCACATTGTGTTGCAACCCTCAAAGCTACTGCTCTGCATTCCATGCACTTCACGTTAATACACCAGTGTTTTGCATATATATTTGCATCTGCAGACTTTAAAGGGGAACCACATAAAACTAACAAAGTAGACGAAAAGAAATACTGTACTTTTTGAGTGGAGGATTGAAACTGAAAACATCTAATAATTATAATATATACACGAATTTCACATTATTTCTACTTATTAAACATTTCAGTTCAAAAGAATACATTTTCCTGTAAAATTGTGTTTTTCAATGACCATCAACAAAAACCAAGTCACAAGGAAAAGCTGGAAAAATCAAGAATTTATCTATGGCAGAAATATTTCACTCATGAACATGTTCAAGAGTAAATATGTCCAGAGACCTAATAATTTAGCTAATGCTTTTGTCCAAGGTGGCGAGCAACATTTGAAATTGGTTACATTTCTTTTTTTCTCCAATTGGAGCAAAGGCAGTTGAGGTGACAGTGTCAGTAGCAGGATTTTAAACCGCAAAGTCAGGGTTTGAAGTCTAAAGCCTTAACCACTACACGCCACTGCTCGCCAATAATATTAGCCCTTGATAAAAAAAAATCTAAATATTTTATACAGAAAAGTACTTTGTTACATAGTACAGTGGAACCTCGGGTCACGAACGTCTCGGAACACATACAAATCGGGTTACGACCAAAAAGTTCGCCAAAGTTTTGAACAAGCCAGTTTCCCTTTCGGTTCGTACAGCCAATGATTTCCGCACGTGTTCAGTCTCTCCCTGCACATTCCCTGTGCAGCAAGCAAGAGAGAGAGCATGAGAGAGTGAGTGAGAGAGAGCGAGTGAGAGAGAACGCGAGGAAACGAGCAAGAGAGAGAGAGAGAGAGAGAGAGGGATGGCTGCGTAAGGCAGAGAAGGCAGTTAAAGAATGCACCAGGCTTGTTTTTAAAGAGACTGATTCGAGCATTGTTTTGACCTCGTTGTATTTAATGAAGACTTTTTTCTATTGGAATTTAACCTCCACTTCACTTCTGTTTACAGTGATCGGTTCGTAATGTGCATTGTTGCAATGTTACTTTTCTTGGTTGTTTATTAAATTACGGATTTTTCAAATGTTCATGTTTTTCCCTGTGCTTAAAACTCATTAAAAAAAACGTGTTTACAGTGAGCGGTTCGTAGCGCTATAGTGTGAATTCTTGCAATGTTACTTTTCTCTGTTCAAGGTTTTCTCAGTGTTATTCAATGTTTTTACATTTAGTTTACTATTACGCTGTGCATTCTATGGTGTAATTAACTATTTTTGTGCTTAACACTAGAATTACCAGAGCCTACGAAAAAACTCGTCGATCCGGCCCACCTTAAATCGCTTCTTAAAACCGTTCTCACCTCTCGCCAGCGTCTTTTGTCATCTAAATGTACTGATAAAGACATGCTGACAGCAGCCGGCTATTCCATCCCTCCACCGACGTAGAACGTAAACGAGCTTTTCCCAGCTCATGCCTTGATTGATTATCTGGGAGTGAGTGGAGTTTTAGAATGGAAAGTGTTTTTACTTGATCTTTGGACTTCAGGCTTCATACATTATATAGTGTATGCCTACATTTTGTCATTTACTACTAAAATATGAAAAACGTTTCTGTTTTAAAAATGTGTTTACACAGATTGCTGTAGAAATGGAACACACATGAACTGTGTGTGTTTCAAATAGTGATCTATTATTTCCACACTAAAACTCTAGCAGTTCAGTCACTCCCAGATAATCAAACAAGGCAAGAGCTGGGAAAACTTAGTGAACGCTCTGCGACGGTGGGGGATGGAATAGCCGGCTGCTTGCTGGCTCGTCTTAATCGGCACATTTAGAAGACAAAAGAGAGCTGCGAATGGTTTTAAGGTGGGCCGGATCTACGAGTTTTTTCTAGTGTTATAAAATCTTTAAAAAATATATTTATATACAGTTTGTACGGTCTGGAACGGATTAATTGTATTTACATACAATCCTATGGGGGTTACGACCACAGTTTTGGAATGAATTACGGTCGTGACCCGAGGTTCCACTGTACTTCTGATATATCTGATTAACCGATGGCACTATAACTAAATCCCACTGTCTTACGAAATTTCCTGGACATAGCCAGGTAACGTAGCTAACTTGTTTTTTTTTTATTAAAAAATGGTCACATTAGTCAAAAAATGTAAAAATTAAAAAAAAAAATGTAAACAAAGACAAAAAACACAAAATGTAACTTTCACTATCAAAGGTTTTTCTGTACCTCTAAATCAACCCCCCAAAAAACGATGTACTCTTTTTAGTAGTGTGACAAGTTAGGTAAAAAAAAAAAATGATATTTTTACTGTACACTCAAACATAATTTTTCAGATGGCTGAAAGGCAATAGTATAAAATTCCAGCTTTTGTTTGAGAATATTTCAATATATATAATCATTAACATTTTACAATGATATATTGTTTAGTCCAGAGTATTTCAGATTAGATGAATCGATTGAAATAAATTAAAGTAGTACACAATATAGTTCTATATATCTATTTATTTAGACTCTTCTCAACGGATTGCATATCCTCTGCACACAATAAAGCCACGAAATACATCACTAAAATGTTTACATTTCACAGAGGAACTGATTTTATACACACCCACAATAACAATTTTAATTTCTATGCCAAAATACTTACAGTATAAAGTATACTGCATATGTTTATGAAAAAATTGTATAGTTGAATTGTAATCTCATAAAAAATACACTATACAATTAGACTCATATTCCTTTTTTTCACCATGAAAGTAACTTTCAACTGTATTTTTCCAGATGCATTTTGATCCCTTCCTCTGATTATACATAAATATATTATATACAATATATACAATATACTAAACAACACTTACCTGTTCCCAAAAACATAACATTGTACTGCCCATCTTCTGCTCCAACTCGGTCCACAACAATTTGTGTAAACTTGTAGTCTACATTAGTCCTTGCAAACACAGGCTCTCCTCCCATTGGATAAACAGGTTTATACATCATTGGATGGTATTTTATAAAAGTGATAACATCGTCTGGAAAATCTTTAGTTGTCTTGATAAGTGGGTCATAGGTTCGACTGGGACACTAAAATACAATGAAATCATTGATGTATTGAACACTTAGATTAACAAATTGTAGAATCAATAACAGAAAAAATAAAATACACTCATATAATGCATTAGAAAGTGAGTCAAAAACACAGTTTAATGATCTTAGGTAAAAAAATAGAGGATATGAGCTGTAATGTCCTAAATATTGCACAAGAAAAGAGACTCATTTATGTAAGTCCAAGTAGACATGTGAAACACATTCTACAAAAGCAATGTTTCCCTCTAGTGGCAGCTTAGAATAATGGCACCAATAAACTGTACACTGAACATCATGACCAGTTTCATTGGCACTGTTGTACTTTGTGCATTATTGCTTTGATTCTGTATATATTTTTGTAAATTAGCTTGAGATGTAAAACTATTTAATATAATCAAATGCTTTATATTTATAAAAAAATGCAATTTATTTGCATGACTACCACAAAGGAAGTCTATTGGTACTGTTTAAAAAAATATTAAGTATTTTGTAATTAATTAAGCTTTTAAACCTAACATGATATAAAAATTTTGCCTGCCTACAACTTATACTATCTTGTTAACCTTTTATCATATTAATATTAAAAAGGTATGAATACCAGAGGTACACAGTCTGCCACTTACCCTAAACTGAATGAATGGTAATAAATGACTAAGAAAAGTATGCCAGAATGTGACATTTTTTCAAGAAAATATATGTAATTTACAAATACTCGATGTGCTATGTTGGTCACACAACTATATTTTATGCAATATATCAAAATACCAATAAGACAAACATTAATATATAAGTAGGGCATCCATACAAAATCAACTGAGAGCAAAATCCTTAGAATACTGAATGCTATTTTAATTTGCCCATAAATTGTTTCTCCTGAGTTGTACCTAGCAGTACAGCAAACATTCAAAACACAATTGGGGAGGATAATCCTAAAATTAAATTCATTGTAATGGAGAAATTGGATGCAATAATTATTTTACAAAACAAAACATAACCAAAGAAAGTTCTATCCAAGCATCTTTCTACCAGGCATCTAATAAAACTTGTCAAAATCCTGAGACACTTTTGTTAGCCCATAGAGCTCTCAGAGCACACACTCGTATTCTTCCTCTGTTATTTTCTTCATCAACTGTTGTGCGTGGCAATTTGGACCAGCAGGAAACAAATCAGGATTGCAGTATGCTAATGGTACGCGTGTCCTCGAGTACAGATTATTGCAATTTGGAAACAGTTAAAGACAAAGAATGAATCAATGTTTTCCCCATTAATGGGTCTTTTGTGATTAATTTGTTAATTACGCTGTTCCTGATAGGCACCATGGTGGCACATTAGTTAGCATCACTGCAGTGTTAGGAGACTAGTTTTCTGACCTAGAACTGCACAACAATGTCATTAAATGTGTTTTGTCTTTACCTTTTTCTCCTTGTCATTGTAAATTCTGATTTTCTGTTATAGCTTTTGTAGGTGGCATTGTGGCGCAAATTGTTGTCTCACAGTATGAAGAGGTTTGCATCCCAGGTCCTCACTGCATGGAGTTTGCATGTTCTCCTCGTATTCGTGTGAATTTCCTCTGGGTGTTTTGATTTCCTCCCACTGCCCAAAGACATTCAGGTAAAGTGAACTGGCTATGCTAAATTGGTCCTAGTGTGTGCATTCAACATGAGATGGAATAGTGTCCTGTCAAATGTTTGTTCTTGCCTTACCCCCTATGCCAACTGGGATAGGCTCCCCATGTTGAATAACACATGCAAGTAAGAATTTCACTGTGCTCTGATCCTATAAACCTATACATCCATATACAATATGTACATACTTGTGGTTTAAGTGTATAAGTGTATATTGCATGAAATGTACTGTGTGTTTGAATATGTACATTTTAAAATTTGCATCTATTTTATATCTAGTCATCAGGCATCCAAAGTCTATATTATTCATAAAAGTAAGAAACCAAAGATACTGGCCCCTTAAGCCAAAGGAAAACTCTGTCACCTCAAGCAACTGATCAGATTTCTGACTGCTAGGGTGTTTTCTTTTCCATAGCTGACTCATTTCAGTTGAGCCCTGCTACACACCCATTTAATGTTTCAGTCTTGTATTTTATGTTTGTTTCTTGTAGTGTTTGTGACAGAAGGGAAGCAATGTTAAGGAGGAAATAAAATAAATAACTATTCTTTTGTATTGTTTATTTAAATAAATATTCTTTTGCATTGTTCAATCTCAAAGGGTGACAGGGTCTATGCTTATAACTCTCTCTACAAAGTATCTTCATTTTCCACATACTGTACATAGATTTATTTTATGTATTTCTTCTTTACTCCCACAACCCAAAGTCATGTGCTGGCTTATAGTGTATAATGAGTCAAAACTACACCAGTTTGAGTGGGTGTGGATGTGTGAATCACGATAAAGACTAGCATTCTATTCAGGGAAAATATCTTGCCTCATGCCTGATGTTGCTGGGATAGCCCTGCCTAATGACCTAAACATTGGTCTAAAGTTGAATTAAGCTGTTAGAGTAATGAATGATATAGCACTATTTTTCACTGCTTTACAAATTAGTTGGTAGGTTTTTTCATTTCAGGTACAGAAATGCATTAGGTGTGTGTTAGGGTTGGTTGCATTTTATTAACTTAATTTTGGCTTAATATTTTGATTTAACAAACTTTTACATTCAATACATTCTTGTTTTGTAAATGCTACATTGCCATGTCCCTTACATTTTGGTCACCATTGTCAGGGTGCACTCCGCAGAAGTCGTGTTGTGTGCTGTCATTCCTGAGACGATTTCAAAGCTTGTGCCACAGGTAATCTAACATCCATGATTGTGAATAAAATTTTCAAAGATTACTCCCATGAAAAAATATATTTTACATTTCAGTTTGGAGTGATTTGTGTTCCCTTTGCTTTGATTACTGGATTACATTCTGGGTAAGATAAATTGGCTTTATGGCTTTCCTGGTATTGACTTTGGGTTTAAATACATTTAGGTTTCATTTCCTAGTCCCCTTCTCTTATGCCTTTGTGGCTTAACATTTTAGCATTGTGTGGCATAACAGAGTGTCCTTTGAATTTTATTCACTATTTCTTTACTAGTTTGAGGCACACATGGTAATGATGTTACAGTACTTGGCACAGAAGAAGGAGACTATCAATAGGCAATAGAAAACACTGTTTGGAAATTAGAACTTTTATATACAGTGATCCCTCGCTATATCGCGCTTCGCCTTTCGCAGCTTCACTCTATCGCGGATTTTATATGTAAGCATATTTAAATATATATCGCGGATTTTTTGCTGGTTCGCGGATTTCTGAGGACAATGGGTCTTTTAATTTCTGGTACATGCTTCCTCAGTTGGTTTGCCCAGTTGATTTCATACAAGGGACGCTATTGGCAGATGGCTGAGAAGCTACCCAACTTACTTTTCTTTCTCTCTCTCTTGCGCTGACTATCTGTGATCCTGACGTAGGGGGATTGAGCAGGGGGGCTGTTCGCACACCTAGACGATACGGAGGCTCGTCTAAAAATGCTGAAAGATTATCTTCACGTTGCTACCTTCTGTGTGCAGCTTTTAAGTATGCTGCACGGTGCTTCGCATACTTAAAAGCTCAAAGGGCACGTATTGATTTTTGACTTTGTTTTTCTCTGTCTCTCTCTCTCTCTCTCTCTCCCTGCTCCTGACAGAGGGGGTGTGAGCTGCCGCCTTCAACAGCTTTGTACCGGTGGTGCTTCGCATACTTAAAAGCCAAACAGCCCTATTGATTTGTTTGCTTTCCTCTCTGTTTCCTTTGAAGAGGAAGATATGTTTGCATTCTTTTAATTGTGAGACAGAACTGTCATCTCTGTCTTGTCATGGAGCACACTTTAAACTTTTGAAAAAGAGACAAATGTTTGTTTGCAGTGTTTGAATAACGTTCCTGTCTCTCTACAACCTCCTGTGTTTCTGCGCAAATCTGTGACCCAAGCATGACAATATAAAAATAACCATATAAACATATGATTTCTACTTCGCGGATTTTCTTATTTCGCGGGTGGCTCTGGAACGCAACCCCCGCGATGGAGGAGGGATTACTGTATACCCTGTACATATGTTATGTAGAAAAAACATATACAATACTTTTCAGGAACTGAGTTACTGTACAGTTCAGGTGACCATTCCAGAAAATAAAAAATAAAAAATTATTATATTGAACCTTGTAGCCTAAACCTAGAGCATATCTCTCTGATGGAGATCAGTTTCTTCATTTTTATCATTATGGTATCTTAACCTACATTGTTTCAAAAAAATTAATGAAATTAAATTATTCTACCTAATAAAATATGAACCCAAGGCAAACAATAGAAATAAAAGCTGTGAACTGATATTTGTTCACCTGGAAGCTGATAGATATAAAATAGTAGCTTAATCTTCTGCACTTTAATAGAAAAACTTCTTGAAATCGTGATTTTAATTAATAACTCTGACTCAGATCTAATCCATTTTATCTAAAAGTATTATTTTTTTTCTTTCAGTAAACTGAGCCATTGGAAGTACATGTGAATTATTCTGTCTAAGTGATTCCTTAGATGGAGTGGTGCCCCCTGAAGCTTTCTGGACAGACTCTGTTGCCCCGGAACTGAATGGAATAAGTGAAATCATTAAATGGATGACTAGATCCATTCTACATCTACAAAAAAGATAAATGTTAAGTTGATTGTCGATTCCAAATTGGTGGCATATTCTCTTTATATCTATGTCTGTGTCTATGCCTATGTCAGCTATTTTCAGCTTTTCCTTTCACATCTACAAAAATAATTGGCAATTCCAAATTGATCCTGTTTGAGTGTGAGTGTATGCCCGTGTGGGCTGTATAACGAACTGACACCATGTCCAGAGCTTCTTCCCACCTTGAACTCACTGATGCCAGTTTAAGATCGAGACCTCTGTCACCCTGAATTGGAGTAAAAGTGTTTGAAAATGCTATGTCATGCTTGTCCAATAGTCCAGACCACAACTGTATGTTGTTTTTGTGTGTTTGAATATTTCTTGTCACATCTCTCCCGACTTCTTGTGATAAATGGGTTGGGAGCTCAGTGAAACCACTGGAAAAAAAAGAGAATCCCAGATGTTTCAAAGCCAGTTTTCCTTTTTCAGAAGGAAACTACAAATTTCTTGGAGACACCACAGGAAAGAGTCTAAAGTGCATTGGAATGTGCTCAGTCCAGTAAGGACAATCTAAACACAAAGGAAATGGTACCTGTCTACTGAGAACTGGACGCTATCAAGGAGAGACCAGCTGTGGAAATGCCAGTTCCATTATTTTTACCATGAAGGAAGAAACGTTTACCTGTAACAGGGGTCCAGATACCTTCATTTAAACCTGGCAGAAATATATTTTAGCTGCTATAATGAATCCCTTTCTAGTAACAGGGAAAAAGGCAAAGCAGTGTTCATTAAAAATAGAATTCAAAAGCACTACTCAAAACTATTATTAAGCTCTTTGCATTTTGGTTCCTTTAGTGTCTCTAACAGTCACATTCTTTATCAGCCTCATTAATGAAATGTGCATTTTGGTACAAGGGAGAAATATAAAATGTTTTCTAGAAATTCATTTTTCAAGTATTATATTAATATCTTTTCACTCTACATCATAATGTAGTATTTTCTTTATAATTTACTTACCATACATTCAATCACATCAGTAGTTTGTGAATGCATGACAAAGTACTTGTCAGATAATGGGTGTATAGTATTTGTTATGGTCCAGTAAATTTTAATCAGTATAGTGAACACTTTATGCTACAGTAATCTCTAAAATTAATTAATTTAATGGAGGGGGTTACCTTAAGACAAATGACTTCTTTTCTTTTAAGTTAACATAGCCTAAGTAAAATTTAACATTATCTACTTTAGACATGTCATATCCCATTGACAGCTGCTCTATTTCGAAAACAAGATTTAAAAGGGAAAAAACTGTTCTTCAGTTTTAGAATACTTTGCTGAGCGAAAGGTTCAATAGTAGAATAGATAACATTTTTAACAATTTTATACTAACAGAATTTATTACATGAAAATAAAAATTCTGAAAGAGTTTTCATACTTAATATTGTAAACTTGAAAATGATAAGGATGTGCAAAATACAAATTAAAAAGTGATCTAACTGTCAATGTTATGAAAAAAATATTTATTAAATTAAAATTCTAAAGACTTGCAATAAGCAACGTCTCTTTTAACAACTTACTCGTAGTCTTAATGATATAGCAAAAAAAACAAATTATTCATTCACTTTATTGGAAATCCTATGTTCTACAATATGAAGACAGTAAAAAGTCTATTTTTGGTGCATCTCTCACATTATCTTTTTAGAATAATAATCACAATGAAAAAAGTTTAATAGATTTATGATTATTTGGGGTTTATTTAAAAGGCATTAAATAGTAATAATAGGTTGAAAAGATTTTTAAAAATGTACTATTACTGGGAGTTTCCAATTCATGTACATTTAACATTATTGCATGAGGAAATAAACTTATAATGGGAAAATAAATGGTACTTATAATGCATGACTGATCTGAGCATAAACAGATGACACATTACATTACAATAATTCCCCTGTAATTTTGAAATTTTAATCATAAAACAAATTGCTCTTTGGGAAGAGTCTAAGGTCCACTAGTCAAAGAAGGAGCTTTGAACTCATTTTTCTTTCAGTACTGTTTGAAGTTTAGTCAGTGATTTATTATTATAACAGATTTTTCTGTGGCTTTGAATAAAAAAATAAAATGACTCTGCTCATTCAAATTCCTTAAACAGTTATCAAGCTCACCTAAAGATGTGATCCATCTCTTTAAACTGGAGCCATTTTCATTCTGTGAGTTCCCAGTGCAACACTTATACACTTTAAGAGGAAAATTAACTCCATTAGCTAATGTGGCTAAATTGATTGTTTTCCAATGACAATCCAGTGATGCAACACAACAATTTATTCACAATGTACTCTAAAGCCTAACCGTCCCTTAAGTTTTTCCCACTCATTTAAACACATTTAGCTTCTTCAGCCTTAAATCACCATGACAGGCATGGGTGACCTGAAAGCACAGGGTAAGAACATTGTGTTCTGCACAACACAGTATAAGACTGGGATAGGTAGTCACAACTATCCTAACAAAACTCCACTCCATGGTACAAGGGAAGCACAAATGAGTTTGGTTATTCACCTTCAGCACTTCTATGGATCGCTTGTCACCTTTGTTGTTGTTGTGTATGCCTTTTCTGTCAGTCTTTTATATCTAAGCTAAGGTCCTACATTGTGCTTTCCATTAACCTCATCTAACTATGTTGTAACCCATTTAGCTTTTTGGCACTGTCTCCATTTACAAAACATATGTGAATTGTCTGAATGCTATGCATTGTAAAGATGAAATATTTTACATAAGACTTCTGCCTATAACATCACATATTACCACATTGTACCACTGTGTTATTATTCTGCTTATGAGTGCACTTCTGCTTTGTTGATCTTTTCATTGTGCTAAAAAACTACAATTTCCCATCACTCCAGTCAATGTGGTATTATTGTGAAATCTTTTTCAGCATGCTAAAATTTCTCACAATAAACTTAGTAACTTTATATTGCACATAAAACAATTTAATTAAAAAATACTAATAATAATAAAAATGAAAATAATGCATAATTTTATGAGGTGAAAAATGTGTTTTGTTTTTTTTCTCTTTCATTCACAATAACATGAAGAGCTTATTTAATTCTAATACATTTATTGCATATATAGAAACTGCATAAAAAAGGAAAGAAAATTATATGTTGTGGAATGAATTCTCTGATATTATTATTTCATTTTAAATTTTCTAATAAAATGAATACTTACTGTTCCAGGACGTGGATATGGTATCTTCCCTTCATATTCAATCCATCGATGATTTGGTCCTTCTTTATGAGCATATGGACCATTAAATGCAGCACGAATGTCAGCCATACTATATACACAGACTGCAGAGCCTTTGAAAATAGAGCTGAAAAAGAGACATATTATGTTCATGTGTGAACAAAAAAAAATCCAAAACAAACTATCAGTAAAGCCCCTTTTTGAACATTTGAAAATATAACCAAGCCATTGGGCATATTCAGGTTATTTGAACCCCTGGTATAGTAGTTAAGACACAGTGCAAGTTCAATAAAACAGTTGGCACCTATATAGCTATTGAGCTATTTTCTAAGCCTTCAAATGCAACGCCTGTGCTAAACTGATGATATAAAAGGTAAGCTCTGTGTCTTCTCATAGAAGCTATAAATGTGCTCTGTTAAAAACAGTCAAGTTTCTTATTACAAAGAGTTTTAATATTCTTAACCACTGGGGGGCGTGAAATAACTAAAAGAATAATTTGCAGGCTGCATTATGCAAGCCATTTGGGGTCTGAGCACCCTTATCTTGCAGATCTCCTTTATTTTAATAAAACACAAACTTTAAATAATAGTTTTATTTTATTAACTAAACTTTTTAAATTACCAGACAGACCCTAAAAAGTGAATGTATTCATATTAGCATGATTTTTCTAAAGATCAATTAAATTGTATATGTCTCAACAAACTCTAAATAGACATGAAAATCAGAACATAGAATGCCCTTTGGAATTTTACTTGTCATTCTCTAAGAGATCCCATACAAGCCTTTATTGGATTAAGTGGATTTTGAAGAGAATGGATGTTTAACAGATGATTTAAATTTTATAAAGTTCTGAGTAAATGAATGGTGTTCTGTTGGCTGTTCATGTATCTCTTCCATAATGATGTAATATTTACAAAGTCAATTCAGGCAATTTAATAAATAACTTTAACCGGTTAATTGTCTAATCTATTGTAAACTACTAACTATACTATACTATATACTGTATATATTTATTTATTGTAGGAGGAGACTGGGCACCCTGCCTGAATTGAAGGCTGTTCCATAACCCGGACAGGATGCCAGCACAGCGACACAAGCAGATAGCCTGGAAAATAAATTTGTACCTGGCCAGTATGTTTTAATAAATAAGGATTGGGATACCCCCAGAGGTACTTGGGACTAGGAGATCTGAAGTAAAGCCTTTGTTGGAGTCACTGGGGATCGATATGACCCTGAATTTCTTACTCAAGGGTGCAGCATGACCCTGGAAGAATTCCTGGGTTTGTCATGAAAGGAATTGACTGCCTCACATCAGGGAGTCAGAGTCAGGAGGAAGTGGGCAACAATCAGTGCAGGTAGAGAAGGATGAAGAATTGGTTATTATTGTTATTGTATTGTTTATTGTGGCTGATTACTATAGAAGTGCCTAGTAAGAAGAAAAGTCCTTTATTTTATTCATATAATGTGTGCTGTATTGCTGTGTCTTTGGATTGGGGCTCAATGGTGCCCCCTTGTGGTCACGATAGATAGATAGATAGATAGATAGATAGATAGATAGATAGATAGATAGATAGATAGATAGATAGATAGATAGATAGATAGATAGATATCAGTCAAAAGATTCTGAACACCTCGGTTTTTCTTTAAATTTATTCAGTTGAGATGTATGCATTGAATGACCTAAAATGGTAAAAAGATAAACAGTAAACTGCCAGTGGTTTAAGTTTAGGTTACAGTAGCAAAAGCTGAAAACAAGAAAAGTTCAGAACATTACAAATGGACCTTCTTTAAGGAACAAATAATAAGTTACAACTACAGATGTTCTGCAGCATTTAAAGTAAAGTAAGACTTGCAAGTTGAAGAAACCATTTGCACAAGGGTCCCAACTTCTGTTGATTATTTAAAAGCCCCCTGTCTGTCTTAAAGCAGAGTCGGAACAGACTATGTTACTGCAACCTTTGAAGTACTGCTTACACAATATTCCAGTGATAATGACAAGAAAACAGCAATTAACAAATGAAATGAGACACAGCATTATTAACCTTAGAAGTGTAGGCCTTTCATTTTGAGAAATTGAAAAAAAATCAAAGTATCAGAGAGTACGGTGTCCTTCACAATCCAAAGGCAATTAGAAACTGGAGGGATCTGTCAGATTCAAAGTCACAACCCATTCAGAAGATAAGTTTCTGAGGATCACCAGCTTGCGTGATAGGCACCTCACAGCACAGCACTTCAAGCACAGTTTAACAGTGATAAAAAAGTAAGTCTCCAGTTTCTACTGTAAAGAGGAGACTTTGTCCATTCTGCAGTAGTCCATAGCCAGTACTTCAAGGCCCTATTTTGTCCTTTAGGTAATGGATTTCTTACTGCCATTCACCTTGTCAAACATTCAGCACAAAGTCTTTTTGACAACTTTATACTACTACTTCTGAAAATCAGTTTGCTTTTAATATATGTGTAAACATGATGCAAGTATTCTCTCTATCCTCTCAGAATATTTAGTGTTCTAATTAGTTCGCTGCTCGAACCAATTCTGTTTTCTTTCGATATGTTGACATTAGAAGATATCTTTGGGAATCTTAACTTTTATTTTCACTTCATGATGGTAACTCTCAGCTCTGTCTACTAATAATAGAATATAATGATACATCTTCTCAAAATGTTTATCAAAGAGCTAATTGTCCTAAGGATCAGTGTATGGAAATTTTGCAAAAAGCACTACAATGCAGTCAGTTCTTGTTTTTCATAATCTGCTCAGAATTACAATTTGACCTGAAATGTTCTTCTATGTAGTCATATAACTCCAGTTCTTGCCTGAAAACAATTTATTTCTAACAGGATATCCAACATCTTTGTACTCACCACTGTTATCAAATAATCTTACCTAACCTCATCTGACTTGAAATTACAGGATTAACAATGACCACAAGAAACTGAAAAATGTATTAATGTTTGTATGTATTTTATGTATATCAACATAATTTGCATAATTTTGTCTATGTTATTCCATCAATGCATTAGTTGTATTTCATATTTCAGACAGAGGGTGTCATTGTTGGGTGGAAATTAAACGATTTTTATAAATATTCTACCAAAAAAGCTCTAAAGCTGTAACAATGATGTCAGTGAAATATATCATTGTACTCGAGAATTGCTGTCAATTAAAATGAGTATAGACAGACATCCTGGCTCATCATGTTTGAAATGTAAATATCAGATAACGAAAGAAATGACCAAATGGAACAGTAGAATAAGAGCAAGAGCTCAAAGAATGAGGGAACATCACCAGTTATCTACAAGAAGAAGTTCCTGTAGCATTGGCACAAGCAGCTGCTCAGCAAAACTGTCTCTCATGAGTGTCAGAAACTATGAAACCATCCTCATTTACATTTTCAAAGTTATTCCAATTCAAAACGCAGGAAATATATCCTTCATTGTATTTTTTTTAAGCCTGTCATTTCTTGATGGGTTTTGTACCAGTATGTAGGTGTATGTTATCATATTTTCTTTGTAAATCTGAGCTCTCAACCTCACTAATCAGAATTATACTATAAAAATACATTTAACTAACATTAACTTACCTTGTTGTAGTAAACAATCCATAAACTATAGGATTTCTTTCATCTTTTGTTGACAGAAGAAAAATGTCCTCTGTAAATGGAACAGAAAACATTTATTCAAATTTTTATGAAAAGAACAAAAAAAGGCATTGGCATAACTTGGTATATGCTTACGTAGTTCATCAAAATGTGTATCAACACCGTTTGGTCCAGGAATTGAGCAGATTAATCTAGCTTTTAGAAATGTGGTCCATTTCTGAGTTAGGCTTCTTAGACCTCCTATGTCATTCTGGAAATGAAAACAAGGAAGGAGAAGTAATGTAACTCTGCAAGTTTATAAAATACTGACAAACCAATAGCAGGTTTTCATCATTTCTTTTCAGTGACCATATTGATCCATCTTAGAGCAACTTAAAAAACTGTTATACCCAAATTAACAGTTTATTTTTTGCAATTTATTTTAAATTGTAGCAATTTTTGACATTTTCATAATTGTTACTGAGATTAGTACCATATACTATAAATGCAAAATATTTATTTTTTCCACCCAAAAACACGCAGTGAGACTTAGAAAGATTGCATGATTAAGTTTTTAAATTTTCACTTTGGAGTGATTACTAAATAAGTGCCTAACTGGTAAACCATTGTATATCAGTGCAGGTTTACAGTATACAGACAAAAGAAGTCTGAATAATATGCCATATCGTTTTAACTGTATTGTTGCTTTATACGGTGGAGCCACATTTGATTTTTAAAGTAAGAATAGTCAAAAAATATTGGTAAAAATAAGAAAGCATTGTGAATAATATATGAGAAACAGAACATTTGAACTGTTGGACCAAACAGCATATTGGTAGAAGTAATAAGCACAAAGCAAAAGTAATTAAACAGTTTTTTTGACTTCACTAATTTCAGTTCAGGATTGTGTTGGACCAGATTCTATCCCTGGAGCATCAGACACAAGGTTCTGCCTCAGACTCGATAATCATAACTAATATTTGTACACACATCCTCACTCATCCAAGACTCAATTAAATCAAATCAAATCAAATGTTATTTGTCACATACAAATTATACATACAGGGTACATCACAATATGTATTGAAATGCATAGTTGTTTAACTCAAATGACTGTGACTTTCTGAGGAATATAAAATGACCATAACAATATTACATGGCTTTAAAATATCAAAATTAATTAACAGAATTTTAAATATGTGGTAGTAATACATAGTAACTAAATAAATAGCTTAAAAACTTAAACTAAGAGAGTTAACAATAGGACATCATGTAATTCTAGACACTTTCCTTATTCAAGATGCGTGTGGATTTTGGAAAAAAAGCTCCTCTTCAGTTTCTCTAAACTGGACTTTAGACAGAGTTAATGTTTACCTGATCGCAGTACTAAAAAGAGGCCATTGTTAAGATGGCTAGTTTTGTTGATAATTTTATTTGCTCTGGTCTGGCATCGCTTGGTGTAGATATCCTGGAAGTGTGAGAGTGCACACCCAGTGATGGGTTCAGCTGACCTCACCATCTGTACAGAGCCTTGCGGACTTGCTGCATTCTTTTCCTAAACCAGGCATTAATACTTTCTGTCTGAATACTTTCAATGGTGGATGTGTTTTTAATGGTTGAAAAATGGTGTAAAAGTTCCTTTCTAGCTGATAGTGAAGCCTGAAATCCCTGAGGCATCTGAGGTGGTAAAGATGGTGTTGTGCCTTCTTCACCAAGGTGTCAGTGTGTTAAGATCAGTTTAGGTCCACTGTGATGTGAACAATTAGGTATCTGAAACTGTCCACCCTCCCCACCTGAGTCTTGTTAATACCGATGGGCTTCTTTGTCCTGCTGACATCCAACAACAAACTGTTGTCCTGATACCAGTGTGACAGACTCTCCACTTCATCCAGGTATTCTGCTCACAGCAGTTAGATATCAGCATGGCTCTGACAATGAGTGTGTTCTGCAATAGAACTGTCACCACTTTCACAGCTGTTTGTTGCATTGCTTCTTTCTTCTTTCTGCTGTACCTATGACTAGTAACTGCATTAAGGAAGATTCTAAAATAAAATATCACACAGTACAGTTTTACGCGAAAGTCTGAGCACACTTCCAGGAAACTAGGTTTATTTAAAAATTAAAATACTTTCCTTATATAAGTTTCTTAAATTCCTGTCAATAAAAAAAAGAAAAGAAAAAAGAACTGAGGATACTCACCCGCAACCAGCATTTGGTGACAAAAATGTAATCTTAGTTAACTGTAAGATTACCTAACAATAACAATTTTAAACTTATTTTAGCATGTTTTATACATTTCTGACTTTAACTACTCTGGGTTTCAGACTAAAAATCTGTTTTCTTTGGGTATTCATTTTATTGAAAATGAAAAGTTAACATTATCAATGTAGTTCATTTTTAGTTGCTATATACAGTATGAATAATCATAACATGAAGTGTTTTAGGTATATTTTAACAATTTAAGCTACAGTCAATCACAAAAACATGGATAATCGGGTATGCTCAAACTTTTAACAGGTAGTGAATAATAAATGCAATAATAATTTCAAGTATTCTTGGTATTAGCTTTATTAAACAAAAACCAGGAGTGATGTCCCATAGACTTTCTTGTATACTCAGATATGGGGATCGATATTTGAGGAGTAAACCGCAAGACAAAGATTATATTTTTATGTTATGTACATTAAAGAACCATCAACAACAAATCAAATCAAATTAATAATATATTGAACAATTATTATAAAAATAAACTTGAATAAATTGGACTTGCATGAATAAAAGGTAAAGTACCACTTCCAGTTAACAGAAATAGCCACAAAGTTGATAGAAATCTATGTTTTGTACCTAATACTTGTATGCAAAATTTGGCTGACCTAAGTGAAAGCGTACTCAAGTTATCGTGTTTACATACCAATACACACACACATAGACAGACACACGGGCATGATTCCAAAAATAGTATTTTCGGACTCAGGGAGGTCTAAAACATAGAGATTTGTCTAAATTTTAAAATGGAATTTTTGGAGGATTCTAATAATTTCCCTATAGTTCATATATGAGAACGTCAGGGAGGTCTAAAACGTCGAGATTCATCAAAATATCAACATCAAATCTTTGGACGATTACAATACTTTCCTTATACTTCGTATACCATCCATCCATCCATCCATTGTCTCCCGCTTATCCGAGGTCGGGTCGCGGGGGCAGCAGCTTGAGCAGAGATGCCCAGACTTCCCTCTCCCCGGCCACTTCTTCTAGCTCTTCCGGGAGAATCCCAAGGCGTTCCCAGGCCAGTCGAGAGACATAGTCCCTCCAGCGTGTCCTGGGTCTTCCCCGGGGCCTCCTCCCGGTTAGACGTGCCCGGAACACTTCACCAGGGAGGTGTCCAGGAGGCATCCTGATCAGATGCCCGAGCCACCTCATCTGACTCCTCTCAATGCAGAGGAACAGCGGCTCTACTCTGAGCCCCTCCCGGATGACTGAGCTTCTCACCCTATCTTTAAGGGAAAGCCCAGACACCCTGCGGAGGAAACTCATTTCAGCCGCTTGTATTCGCGATCTCGTTCTTTCGGTCACTACCCATAGCTCATGACCATAGGTGAGGGTAGGAACATAGATCGACTGGTAAATTGAGAGCTTCGCCTTGCAGCTCAACTCCTTTTTCTCCACGACAGACCGATGCAGCGCCCGCATTACTGCGGATGCTGCACCGATCCGCCTGTCGATCTCACGCTCCATTCTTCCCTCACTCGTGAACAAGACCCCGAGATACTTGAACTCCTCCACTTGGGGCAGGATCTCGCTACCAACCCTGAGAGGGCACTCCACCCTTTTCCGGCTGAGGACCATGGTCTCGGATTTGGAGGTGCTGATTCTCATCCCAGCCGCTTCACACTCGGCTGCGAACCGATCCAGAGAGAGCTGAAGACCGCGGCCTGATGAGCAAACAGGACAACATCATCTGCAAAAAGCAGTGACCCAATCCTGAGCCCACCAAACCGGACCCCCTCAACGCCCTGGCTGCGCCTAGAAATTCTGTCCATAAAAGTTATGAACAGAATCGGTGACAAAGGGCAGCCCTGGTGGAGTCCAACTCTCACTGGAAACGGGTTTGACTTACCGCCGGCAATGCGGACCAAGCTCTGGCACCAATCGTACAGGGACCGAACAGCCCTTATCAGGGGGGCCGGTACCCCATACTCTTGGAGTACCCCCCACAGGATTCCCCGAGGGACATGGTCGAATGCCTTTTCCAAGTCCACAAAAGACATGTAGACTGGTTGGGCAAACTCCCATGCACCCTCCAGGACCCTGCTAAGGGTATAGAGCTGGTCCACTGTTCCATGACCAGGACGAAAACCACACTGTTCCTCCTGAATCCGAGGCTCGACTATCCGACGGACCCTCGTCTCCAGGACCCCTGAATAGACTTTTCCAGGGAGGCTGAGGAGTGTGATCCCTCTGAAGTTGGAACACACCCTCCGATTCCCCTTCTTAAAGAGGGGGACCACCACCCCAGTCTGCCAATCCAGAGGCACTGTCCCTGATGTCCATGCGATGTTGCAGAGGTGTGTCAACCAAGACAGTCCTACAACATCCAGTGCCTTGAGGAACTCCGGGCGTATCTCATCCACCACTTCGTATACAAGAAAGTAAAAAAGTTAAACTGTTAATGATCTATGTTCAAGAAATTTTAACTGATCAAGTTAAAAATATTATGACAAAAATCTGAAAAATAATTTGCTAAGGTAAAATTGGGGGAAATGCAAAGTCTAAAGAATGAGGGTGAGCAGAAAAAAAAACAGCAATAAGGAGGAGATAAAGAAACATGGACAAATAAACTGTGTTTATTTTCTTTTATACAAAGCATAAAACAACTGGCCACATGTATTTGGCAGTGGTTGCTTTAGTGGTGTTTCTGATTGTGTCTTACTTGGTTTTGTACCACTGGAGTTAAAGAGTTACTGATAAGTTTTAAAAATATAAAAAGAGGGGCAAGTGGCCTGGGGGCACTGAATTTTAATTCCTGGAAATGTATTTGGTCATGTAACTTTATAATTACTTGGAACTATATGAATACCTCCCTTACTCTAATAATCCATGCACCAAATTAAAGTCAAGTTAATCATTATCATGAAAGAATTCATGGTTGTTGTTAGGATAAGTAATAATATACACTTTCAAGATGTTGGAAAGCCTCTTTTCTTATGAATAAATACTCAGTATTGCTAGATGACCTGATATTGAGTAGATTGCCAAGATAAACTAATTAGTAAATAATTTTGGTGGGTATGATTCTTGTTGAATGCTTAATCAAAACTGCTAACACTACTCCTAACTCTAATTTTACATGTAATGTACTAATATTTTGGTAGTTAAAGAATTGTGAGATTTAAATAAAAGGGAAAAACTAGAAATGCATTAAACAAAGAGTGTATTTCTGTCACTGGTACAAAATGTTTATTTAAAATATCGGGCCAAGTAAATGATAACCAAAAAACATATGGCTTATTCTTTCTTGCTGTTTTTCATTTTATATTTAAAAGAAAAGATGTCATCTTCTGAAAAGTATTAACAGGTGCAGTGTTGAAGATCTGTGTGTGTTCTGCACCAAATTTTATCTTTCATGCTGAAAAGGGTAAAAGAGAGAAATGACCTATTAGAGAGACAAAGAAATCACCCGGCAAACAGTTGACACAATCTTGGATTTCAAACCAGTTATTGTAAGACACTTTCAAGTAGTATATTCAGTTACATATTCTATGCATGTCTTCACATGACAAATGTTATTCTCGTGTAGGCTGCATTTTTTTCTTATGTGTGTAATTTTTAATGCTGTATAATACTGCTTCCAAGTTCTTGTGGTTCAAAACAACATTTCATCAGACATGTATGTACATATATGTAAATAGCTAAAAAATTTAACAGTGAATGTTATGGCCTGTAATCAGTTTTTCTCAGAAAAATGTCTGTAGAATTATTAGTCATAGCATCTGAATTTAAAGGTCAGAAAAGTATATTAAATGTTTTTTGTATGACTATGTTGAAAAAACTATGTGTCGATTTTAATCTTTAATAATTTTAAATTATGAGCTTCTCACATTGACACACTTGAGTGACTTATTTTGGAAAACATGAATTCAGGCCAAGTGAATAACTAAACAATATTTATTTATTTTTTATTATTATTTAATAGTCCTCATTTGTTACAGTAGTAGTAGTGATGGCAATAATAGTAGTAGTATTGTCATGTGTACAGAACACAATAAAATATTTACTTGCACGAAGCTGCAACATATCACCACTCCCTGGCATCATGATAAACACAGCAAACAATAAATTAAGTTTTAGTCTTAGTTTGCAGTAAAATCAACAATCATAAATGTCACTATAATATACATACTCCAATGTGCCTGGCTATGCTTTACAGTTAGAAATGGACCACACTTGTAGTTCACAATACACCATATGCCTTTGTGTGAGGCAGTAATATGTCTGCAGCTCACCGTCACTCAACAAATATTGCCCAGCATTGTGACTTAGTTGATTTTAATTAATCTATTTATTTTTGTTCCCCTGCTTCATTATTTCCTGTCATTGACAGAAATCGTAAAATTATATTTGTGTTATAAAGTTATTATGCTTAACATGTTTTCGTTAGTAAACTCCAGGCAAGTTCTTAAATGAACTTAAATTGTTTCATCACATACTTCACTTTTTTGTCCTATGCTTAACTTCTTCTTTAATAAAAATATATATTACAATATTCTAGTGAAGCACAGAGGGACAACAGTTTTCCAGCTTTGCTGCCTGAAAATATCTAACGTGCACTTCTCATATCTCTCATATGATGTTACATTTAATATATTCTGTTATATTCATTGAGTAAACTGAGTAAACATGGTCAGTAAACTTGAAGTTTAACAAATGCCTGTCAACTCCATTGTAACAAATGCCCCATTAGCCTTCCTTATAAAACACTAGTGAGGGAATGCTGTTTTTAAAAAAATATAGAAAACACTTAATTTTAGAACACAACTTCCCATGGCAACACCATAGTTATGAAGTAATACTAAACATATTCTTTTAAAGGCCAAGCTTCCAAGGCAGCACCTCAGCTGACTGGACTAAAAAGGGCTCCTATATGTTCCCTTCTGGTACCTCTGCAATCATGAGATATTGCCAACTCTGGTGTCCCCCTCTTGGTCTTACTTTGAGAATCAGAAATCTTTACAAGGAGCTGGGTTGCCTGTCTAGTAGCATCCTGGGGGAGTGTTACTTAGTTTGCTCCAGGATTCTTCTCTTGTTCCCTCAGGGTTCTCTCCCTGCTTAAATGCCACCTGCTGGGCAATAGCTTTGTCCTTAGCCTGGAAGGACTAGCTTGGCAGTATTTTCTTCCAGGATCAATGTAATTTATTTCTTGGGAATGAAATATCAGCCATGATAAATATTGACCAGTTAATGTGAAGTGAATCATGAGAAAGCAGAATGAAAGAATTTTAAAATAAAAGTTTAGGACAGAGACAAATGTTTTCAACCGAACAGATTTCATATTACTAATGTTGACTCTTCACTTGTTTATTTACCAGTTTAATTAATGATCATGGATAGCTAAAGCTGCAGCTCTGGGCACAAGATAATAACCAGCCCTTGACGGTGGACACAATCAGGAACACTTGAGTTACCAATTAACTTGGAGAATCATGTTATAGAAGGATTACCATGAGAAGCTAGTTATGAAATTACAAGATGGGGTCCAGGGATCAGAACTGATTATAACAATGAAAACTGCAGGCTCTGGTACAGGAATTTTTTAATTATCTGAGGTTAAAAATTGGATTGTGCAGGAAGTAGTGCTGGTGCTGCTGCTGCTGCACTTGTTAATTTATATAAATGATATATCTAAAAATGCTACTAACAAGTTAGTGCCTTGACAGCACTTTTACACCTTATTCTCTCTTTTCTAAATTCAGGAGTCTTGTGTCTGGGGCTTGATGTATTACATTGGGAAATTTCATTTATCTAGCTATGAAGCAAGGAGGAAGATATTTATCTCTATAGTTATCTTTAAAGGTAAATTAGTAACTGAACAAAACTACAGTCTATTAAAAACTAATGTAATTGTTTAAAGTAAAAATTTTGATGTGAGGAAAATTTAAAAATAGAATTACAAACTTTTAATGATATCATTATTTTACTTAATTTAAACTGTTGTTTTTTTTTTTATTTTCAGTTTGAACATAAGAAAGGATTGCTTGATACCAACCAGTCCGGCTTCAAGAGGAACCACTTGACTGCGACGGCTCTACTAACTGTGGTTAACCAGCTGCAATTTGATAGAGCTACCAACATGTCATTGGTCCTGTTCCTTCTAGAACTCTCCTCGGTCTTTGACACAGTCAACCACGACATTCTTCCCACTCTCTCTGACCTTAGCGTCACTGGGACTGCTCCCAGATGGTTTGAGTCCTACATCTCGGGTAGATCCTACAGTGTGTCCAGGTGAGAAGAGTTGTCAAAGGCGAATCAGATATGAACAGTGGTGCCCCTAGGATCTGCGCTGCTTCCTCTGCTTCTCTTTCTGTACACCACCTCGCTAGGCTCTTATCAGTGCTGTGCTGAATTTACACAGCTATACCTGTCGTTCCGTCCTGAGGACAACACGATATCAGCTACAGTCTCTTTATTTATTACTGATATCTCAACCTGGATGAAAGACCACCATCTACAGCTCAACAAAGCAAGCTTCTTGTGATCCTGACCAGCCAGACTATTCAACTCCCCATCTCTAGACAGCTTGGCTCACTGTCGCTAACACCGGCCAAGTCAGTACACAACTGTGGGGTGGTAATTGATGAGCAGCTGTCTTTATCTGAACACATTTCTACTGTCTCTCATTCATGAAGGTTCAACATCCACAAGATCAGAACTTATCTGACAGAGTATACATTATCTGATAGAGAAATTCTGGTCCAGGCTTTGGTATTGTACTGCAACTCACTTCTGGCAGGAGAATCTGCTGCAGATGGTCCGGAATGTAGCGGCTCATCTTGTATTTAACCAGCTGAGGCAGGCACACATCATTCCTCTCTGTTTAGGTCACTACAGCTTCATGTAGCAGTACACATTAAGTTCAAGTCACTGATGGTTTACTACAGAGTAGTCAGTGGGTCAGCACCGGTGTATATGGAGACACCGGTGGGGTGCTATGCTCCTATTCACCCACTCAGGTCTGCCAGTGGACAGTGTCTGGTGATGTATGGTGATCCTTTGTATGACATCAAGTCTCAATTCAGACTGTTTTCCTGTGTAGTTCCTAGTTGGTGGAATGAGCTGCCTACCTTTATCCAAACTGTTGACTCCCTCAATGTATTTAAGAAGCGTTTGAAGATCCATCTGTTCTGTGAATATTTGTCTAATTGATTAAAAAAATTAACTTCTCTCTGTGATCTTTCGTATTGTTGGTCGACTTGTTGTTACATTGAATTAAATTGCTTTATCGATTGTTAATTTATGCTTGTAATTGTATTAAATATTACATCTTGTTTTTGCTTTGTTGTATTTAATTATCTTTTTTATAAAAAGAAAAATAACTTACATATATGACTGGGATATAAAATAAGATCAAAAATCATATTAGGCAGACCAATAATGCTAACAAATTATAAAACTTGTAAATGTATAGAAGATGGAAGGAACTCAAATAGTAACTTAGAGCAGAACTGAATTTTCTTTAAATCAAAAATAGAAAGCATGACTCAAAGTCTGGAAGAGGTTTGACTTAAAAAAGTAACTATACCAAAAAACACAATTTTATTCATATAAACATATCCAATTCTGATGAAACATAAAAGCCAGAAACATACAATGATTTTACTATACTGCAGAAAAAATCCAGAACATTAAAGTTTTTCCTGGCAAATATTATATGTAATAAAACTAAACCGAGTCCAGGCTCTTCTGACATCTGGGAATGATGCCTGCAAGTTATAACTATGAAATTCTCCAAGAATTTGGTCTGAATTTTTAAAAATGTTTTCCTGTGTTTTAACTTAGTGCTTGTACCTGATATATTTTTAAGTTCAACCTGTACTCAGTAACTTCATGCATCTGAAAGTAATTTGGCTTCTGAGTATTTTTGTTTGAGACAGTGCACATTTGTATAAATACTGAAAGCCTGTAAGTAGATATCACTGTGGTTTGTGCAATTTGAGATTCCCAAATAATTTGACTATTGTAAATAAGTGTCCATCTATCCATCTCTATTCCACACCTGTTAATCCTAATATAGGGTCCATATAGGGAAAATCACTTTCTCCTTGGATAGACTGTAGATCTATTCATATCCTCTTCTCAGTGTCTAATGAATACAGTAATCAGAACTGCTAAATTACACTCACAAGATTATACATACTATGCAATACACTACTGATTTATCTAGTATAATTAACATTTTTTCCAGGACAGCCCTTCATATACTCAGATATATATCAGTTATTACATTACTGAAAATTAATCTGTGAAAAGTTGAGGTGTGCGACATGTCCATTTTGCTCCCTTTTAATGATACAATACAGGTATAAACTTACCTTGCATACTCGACCCACTCTTGAAAAAACAGTCTTGTCAGTTGTACCATCATCTTTGTTGGCTTCCCGAAAAAAGAAGTAGATTTTATCATCATCTGGATTGTATGTGTCTGGTATTGAATATGCCTCAATAAATTTAGCCTCTGTGTAAACAACATAAAACATTTTAAAATAAGGCAACAGTCTTATCTTCTTTAAATTACAATACAGTACAACCTTTCTATAGAAGAAATCATCTTGGGCACCTTTAAAATAGAGATTCACGTTCAAATTATCTACATGTTTTGTTTTACAGGCAGTTTAAGTGACATGTTCATTGTCTCACAATGAGTTAGAAATGGGAGTTGAACTAGCCTGTCTTAGCCTCTCAGCCATATCTGATGCAGTTTGAGATCACAATTTTCTATGACAGTATTAGGTTTTTACTATCAGATAGTCTACAAGTGTTGCAGTTAACATGAAATGTAAAAACAGCAGTCAAGGAGAATCCCATCTATTTCCAAATTAAGATGCTAATTTTTTACTCCCTACAAGGGCTAGAATGTGTGATTTTAAAGGTTCAAGTCCCAGAAGAGAATGATTCACAGTTCATATATTTCAGGCTTAGTAAAATTCAATACTTTAGTGTTTTTTTCAGTTTTTTAATGCAATTCCTTCAGTAGAATAATACATTATTTCATTCTTGTTTTATAATAATTTTTTCAGTGATTAATGGTTAACATAAAAATCTTAACACTGAAATTTCAATACACATACATCATTCAAACAATCAGAAGGAACTGCTTTCTTATATTGTGCCCATATAAACTATATACTATGAATAAAATGTGATGTCTGGCTCTTTGTCACACAATTTTGAAAATAACCAATGGCTGCCTCTTATTAACTGATGTGAGAATCAAAGTCCTAGAGCAATACAATAATTATAAGTTGTTGTCATTATTACTAGAAATGTGGTGAATAAAAAAGGATAAAAGTTTCATTCTTAAACTGCAATACCTTAAAAAATTTAAAACTAAATTTAAATTGTGAAAAAAAGACATTAAATATCTAAAATAAACAAATCACTAAGAAATAAACATAGTTATTTCTAAGACCACATTTGGCAAAGTGTAATTAAGGGTTTATATTCCAAAAAGTAAACTTTGTTACCATAAGCTCTAATTAAAATATTGTATAGCTGCAGCCCTTCATTAAGATCACTCCATGGATTAGAACATGGGTTGTTAAACTTTTTAATTTGAGGACCCAAACAAGAATACTGGGACCCAAGAAGAGGATTCTTGCTATAAGATCAGCAGAGCCATAAATAAAAAATAACAAAGGCCATATAATAATAATAATAATGTTACAAAAACAATACAGTAAAATGTTTTTAACTGCTATTTAAGCGTATTAATCATGTGAATATTACTAAAAAAAAAGTAGAAAGCAAATATTTTGTTAATTAAACAATAATTAAAATTCAAAATGAAATAAATTCCCGAAGTGTATTACTGCCAGTGTAAATGCTTAGTGTAAGCTTTAGTAAAGCTAGGAAAAAAAATTCTTTATAAGGAGAGTGGCACAAGGATATGATAATCTTAATGAATCTGCAGATTTTTCCTCATATCCTGGTTTTTATTTAACAATTCAGCAGACATAAAGTATAAAAAGTGTAAAGTATAAAAGTGGAGTCGTGTAGCTAAATTATTCCTGCAACATTTGTGCACTATTTAAATTTTGTACAAGTGATAGGATAAATATATACTGTGCAAAGAATTTGGCGAATAGTGCAATGTGAAATGTTTAGTGATACTGACTGACCATGTGGTGAATGCAGAGGTCTGCACTCTTCAGCCTGTCTCACCCTTTTTTCTGGTGTTCCCAGTCTTCAATGGTCCAAGAAATACATCCTTCACACTACTGGCAAATTGAAATTTATCGAATTTTATTTTAAAAAAAATATTATAAGATGGAATTCTCCCTTGCTGATAAATCATAAATTTGATACAAAATCTCTGCACCTCAGTTACAGAGGTAGATACACATTCAATGTATACCAAAATGGTGAACAAGAGATGAGGCTCTGAACAGTTCTCTGACTACTTGTCCATTGTTACTGAAACTGCACTTAGCATATAACACTGCTATAACATTATAAATACCTCCACCCTATTGACTAGCCCCTCATAACGCATCCTTGTGCCGCACTCATTATTTTTATTTCAACATTTCAAACTACCACCATCGTACCTTTCAACTCTCTTGCCCTTTCTTATACATGTCTATGTTTGTCAGTCATCTCAGTTTGATTGTTTTACACGTTGTGAGTAGGGATGTGAGGTCACAGGGAATAGTTATTATATTTTCATACCAAAGAAATAAAAGTTCTCTGTGTTGTTTACGGGCTGCATCTCGGATCATGTAATACAACAGTAAACAGTTTGCCAAATAGAGGCCGTGTATTATTCACCACAGAATTTGTACTTGTATGAACCCTGTTAATTTTACTACACCATCATGTGGCAACCAGTCACAAAAATGTCAGCCACCCATAGTTTAAGAAACACTAAGTTAGAGGTAAGAAGTAAAGCAGCAGCCTTGAGGCTTACAATCCATTAGTCATAGCCACAGCCATAGCCATACAGCATACAAAAGACTCAAAGCAGTAATTACTGACAAAGATGCTTCTACAGAGTACTGATTTAAGGACCTCAATACTTATATGAATGAGTGATTTCAGTTTTTTTATTTTTTTTATGTTTGCAAACCTATTTGGTAACATTCTTTCATTTTCACATTATGAGTTATTGAATGTAGATTAATGAGAGCAAATGTATCTGTTTAAAAATAAATCACACTTTTTGAATCTACTGTACAATACCCTCCATAATTTTAACTTTAGTTTTGACCAAATGAAAATGACACTTTTTCTTCTTCTTCTTCATCATGTCCCTGTCTTTCTGTTACATTGTACATAATGACAACTGCATGCCTTTATGGAACAGTGCAAATCATAATGCAGTTTAATGTGAACTATACTGTGTGCTGATTAATGGTCATCATATATGAAGTGTTAACAATCCATCAAGTGTTGAAAAATGGACTTCTGTTGTCTAAATAATGCAGACTTTCTTCATACCATTTATCCAGTTATGTTCAGAAACATCAGTTTTAATATAATGTTGCTGCTGTTGCTGACTTCCTAGAGAGCGGGTAAATGCAGAATCCTTGCCTAAGAAGTCAAATGCTGTTCCAGCGTAAAGAAACTCATCTAAAATACAAAAAACAAAGCAGTTATTCAAGTAAGTGCTAACATTAATAATGATTCAGCCCCCACTGAGTTCAATTGAAAAATACATTGAAAAAACATGCAATATTCTGCTCAATGAGAATAGAACAACAGTTTTTTAATCTTGTGTGAAAAACAGTTGTCACCTGGTGAAGAGTACTTAATTAGTTTGGTTATCCATGTCACAGATTAACCCTGAGCCACCCTTTTTTCAATTTTAAGCTTCCTTGGTATTTCAGCTATTGTTGCAGCTCAAACATAAATCGATTTTAGCCTGAAATCCTCAGTGCTGAAAACATCAGAAACAAAAAGATAATATTGCACTGAAATAAACCCAACAGGAATTGTGACCTTAATCACTGAAGGTCTTGCTTGAGCAAGTCTCACTCATCCTCAGCAACACAAACTCTGGAGAAACCTTTTGATTTAGGATATGCATACTCAATCATACTGGTTCTAGTCTGTCAGCTCTTTGTCATAGGAAACCTTTGCAGGATGTTTTAAAGACATGCTAGGCTTTATGTGGCAGGTATTCAAAAAGAACTGTGATATTTAGCAAAACAAAATGCATGAATATTTAACTTTAATACATTATTACATAAATAATATCCATCCATCCATCCATTTTCCAACCCGCTGAATCCGAACACAGGGTCACGGGGGTCTGCTGGAGCCAATCCCAGCCAACACAGGGCACAAGGCAGGAAACAATCCTGGGCAGGGTGCCAACCCACCGCAGATAAATAATATTAATTATACAAATACAAAAAAGGAACATACAGAGAGAGACACGCACACAAACATATTTATTTATGCTGTATATACAGGGTATCTTCAAAATAATCACATTATGTATATAGGCCTTCATATATAAGTCTACACAAACTTAGAAGAGGATACTGTCCTGTCAGACCTGTTTAAAAACTGTTTTTCATTCCTTTGTTACATATGGGGTGCCCACCACCGAAGCATTAACCAGCTAAGATCCCAGTCTCTCTCTTCCAAGTTAATCAGACATCTCTGCCCCCTTGCCAGTGAAGTCTTACCCCAACTTTCCTTCCAACTTTCAGAGTCAGAGTGTAAAATTACTACACCATTAAAGAGTAATAAAGTTATTTTTGGCCATTTGCCTATCACACTCGTTACCCTGTGTCTGTGCTATGTGCCCTGGGAGACACCACTTAAGGGCAGGCAACTCAGTTACTTATAAGGAGAATAAGACCAAGAAGCAAACGGCAGTGGTGGAAACACCTCCTGGTCAATGGAGGGCACATGTTCCAAAATTTGGGAATGTGTTCTTCCTCGTACAGTGCAGGCAGCTAGGGTTTTTCTTCCATGGATAGCTGTCTCTTGAAGACCAATAGAAAGCTCTGGAAAAAAGGGAGTTCTAACCTTGTATCTCTGACGCAACTGCAGTGAATGAATACTGGAACTTGTCCTGAAGTAAGGGTATTTAAATCTTTCTGCATGCTACCATTCATTTGAGTGCTGAGTTGGAGGAACAGTCGGTGAACACCCAACTGCTGGGAAGAACAGACATCTCTGTCAGAAACAGGTGAATGTGAGAGAGGGAGGTCTTAGAGGTGGTACTGTGGTGGGCAAAGGGTCATGCTACCTCACCAGATAGACAGCAATCTATTTGACAGAAACAGGGGAGCAGCGGGTTTTGCTCTTTCTTAGATTTACTCCCTTTTTTCTTTTTTCTACCTTCCGGAAGAATTTATTTATTCTGCTAATAAAGACTGCACTTTTACTAACATTTTTATCACTGTGTATTGTTGTGGGAGGTGTTTTTTTTCAGATGTTCCTCTTTTTTGTTTGAGCAACATCTTTCCAATAAAACTGCTAGATTTCTGTCACTTCTCCTGTTGTTTTGATATGTCCTGGTGGCTAGATGTCACCAAGTGCACACAGCAAAAGTAGCAAAAAGACCAAGGTAATCAGAGAAATCAAAAGGTGGAAATAGTGGTGTCCATAAAGCTTCACTTATAGTCTTTATGAACTTACAAAAAGCAGTGAACAACTACAATATAAACATGCATGCAAGGTCTGTACCAAAAACAATTTCTAAATCATTATTATAATAAGCAATTATTTAATTGGCCATAGCTTTAGCTCCATATGTTGTGAATATTCTATAAACATAAACAAATATGCTTATAGTAATCGATTTCATCTACATATTAATCTCCAAACAGGCTCAATTTGTTCTCATAAGTTGTTCCAAAAAACATGACACACTTAAAGTCAGAGTGTGGTCCTCATCAAACAGTTACACAAAGCATCAGCAGATTTGGACAGTTTCCAAATGCATCTGCCAGTTTCCTCACACACGCTAAACTTAATAATCACACTGCCCCACAAATGGCTTAAGTATTTTTGCTTTCTGTCTGACGCAGAAGTAGTTTCAATACTTTGCTATCAATCTTCAAAACTGCAATTGCCAAAATTCCAGAATGCTTGTTGCTCCTCACTTTATATAAACCAATTAGATATTTGCTAATGCCAGTATTCTTGCTGCACCAAGGCTCTGGTATGCAACTCTTGGCAAAACAACACTTTTGTGCCTCCAGATTTGTAAAATAATCTCAATTTCATTTAAGTTCATTTTAGAATTACCAATATGCTTAGCATCACATCTTTGGTATGTGAAATGAAGTCAGAGTACTGGGAGAAAGTCAACAGTGGGAGATCATTCAGTCTCCACACAGAGGTGACAAGGCTAGAAAATGAACTGAGGTTTCAAGCACTATGAGGCATTAGTAATAGATGGTGTATTATTATTCTGACATATTCACACTGTATATGCATGATACTCCACTACTGACCACATCTTCCAAGGAAACTGTTTCATACAGTAGAAATTAAAAAGAATTTCATACCATCAAAAATGTATCATTCGGTAACTATGTACATATACATATACATGTACATATAGTATACACCAAACAGTAGCTATCCCTAATTTTTTTTACAGATTTTGGTGATTGAAATTGATATGCATTGCCATGTCAACCATGTGATACAATTATGAATTAAACTACAAGTTTGACCATTTATATGATTAAAAGAAACCGTGAGAGTTCATTTACAAACTGATTTATTCTTTAACATGGCACTACTGAATGTTTGTTTTATAATTTATTTTATATTTTATATTTATTATATTATGCTCTAAAATCATAAGCAATATCTGTAGCATCTGTAATTTAATAAATGAGAGAATCTACTAAAAGAATGATATTTAGTTGGTCAAGTTGAAGCTTATTGTCTTGTGTATATTTTATTAACTACATATGTTAATTTCGATTAGGTTTTTGCAATTTCAGTGTTAAGCACTTCATAATTTTGAATCTTTTTTAGTTTCAAACCCT
Organism: Erpetoichthys calabaricus; assembly: GCF_900747795.2. NCBI lineage: Eukaryota > Metazoa > Chordata > Cladistia > Polypteriformes > Polypteridae > Erpetoichthys > Erpetoichthys calabaricus. The sequence continues at coordinate 270,989,386 of NC_041394.2, forward strand.
CTTATCTGGTTTAGGGTCATCGAGGGCCAATGTTCAACCCAAATTGAACACATTGATTGCAAGGCAGGAGCTTGCCTTGTATTGGGCTGCAGTCCATCACAGGGTACATCTACACATCCCAGGCCAATTTAGACATAGCAGATAGACAAACCTGGACACCTCTGAGATGTTTAAGGAAACTCCACATGGGCAGTGGTGGGCTAGATTGAAACCCAGGACTCTGCAGCAGCAATGCTAACCACTGATCTATTGTGTTACCACAATTTGCTATTTTCTGAATTATTTGTGAGAGGAGTTTATAAGAACGAAAAAATGAACTTTTAGAACTTTGGTAATTCTACTTTTCCATAAAAATATTTAAAGGAGTTTAGAAGAAAGGAAAAAAATGAACTTTTAAGACTTTGGTATTTCTATTTTTCCATAAAAATATGTTAGATGTATGAAAAAGTTACTTTTAGTTACAGTTTAATATTAAATATTAAAAATAGCAATATTATATTTTTAAAGATTGCTTTATATATATGGAAGTGGTTAAGTGATCAATTAGTTAACTTTCATCTGAATCTATGGGCACTTAGTTACTGTCCTAGTGTGACTATTTTTGACTTTGACAAAATGCCACTTCTGTTTACAAAGGAATGAACTTGTGCACTACACTGTATAACCCAATACGAGATTAGTAAAAAAAGTACAAATCTATTAATTGTGTCTGTTTTCATTTTTTTTTTTTTTTTGTTTTCAGGTAAATGATTTAACAAAGAACCTTTCAGTAAGAAATGAATTCCAGCTTATTGGTAACATAACATCCTTCAGCCAGCTATTACTAGAAGCATTTATAAATGCATCAATCACTGAGTGACCATGTTCTTCATGGAAGTGACAATAGCACTGACACAGAGCAGGGTGCCATAATGAAGAATGGGCAGTGTAATTAGTATTTGTTTTACTGACAGACAGACAAATGAACATGAACTATCTTAAAGTATCCTCTAGTGAAAGAATTGACTTTCTTCAAGCAGTGTCAGATCTTAAAGTGAGACCTTCAGAGTCACTTTGAGTATCATTTTACATAACTGGAATTTTACCATTAATAATTCTGCTGAAATTGTAACATTATTTTCATATACTTATCTCTTTTCTGTACCTGTCTTCATTGGTTGGAGTTGCAGGAATCTGAAACTAGGCTAAGCAGCAATGAGTGTAAATTATGAAAAAGCCCTGAATGGAATACTACTCTGTAGGAGATAAGTAATTCTCCCTATTAAAAAAAAATATAATATACATTTTCCTCTATAGACATGTATTTATGAGCAAAACTTTGCAGTATGTCTTTAAAATTTATGGAGAAATTTCTGTTTTGTTTTATTTCTGTGCTATTTTTTTGATTTTATGGGGAATCATGATACTGCAGTGGGCTAGCACCCTGTCCAGGGCTGGTTCTTTTCTTGTAACCCGTGGTGCCAGGGTTGGCTTCATTCACAATGACTCTGAACTGGATTAGAAGTTTAAAAGACAAATGAACTGATATACTAAGTATTAATCCATTAATTTTATATTATTAAGGGGAAATTGTGAGACATGCTGCAACTATGTAAAACTCTCTGCCATCCTTGAAACAATGAACCAGCATGGACAGTTTTGTGTGCATACATGGCCATAAATAAAACACATTCACGAGGGGCAATGAAATCCATCAAGGGTACCTCATGTTCACTGTCCTAATTGTGATTTTCACAGATGGTGTCCTCTTACATGTATTTGACTGCGATCCACTGAAGTGGTTCCCAACATTATATGGTACAAATTGGATGAGAATCTGATGTTCCACTCTAGATAAAAGTGTGACTTGCTCTATTCTTAGGGATGATAGAGAACTGCTTTAGATGATGGGGTTCAACTACCTCTTTGAAAGTCAAAAGTGAGGATTAGGTGATCATGAGGCTGGCCAAAAGATATTTAGTGTATCAGGAAGTGGTGTTAAAACAGAAGGTAAGTCCTCAGACAAAGCTTGCCTCATCTTTGGTCATAGGCTTTGGAAATTAACTTAAAATGTTATGTAGGTCATAGGCTTTGGAAATTAACTTAAAATGTTATGTACCTGGGTTTCAAAAACAGTTTTATACATAGGATTGTTTGGCTAACTGACATTCCAGAAGAATGTCAGAGGGCAGCCACTATTTCTCTAAATCAGAGCTTGCATTGTTGCAATGCAGCTTAAAGGGTGTTGTGAATGTAATGCTCTAATCTGTTTTAACCTTTAAATTTCAATTTTGACCTTCAATACAGAAGAATGGGTAGGGCTGTCAAATGACCTAATCATTAAGATTTGACAACATATATCAAAGAAAGTATATATTCAGATATGTTAAAGCATATCTTAAATATTCTTGGTGCTATATGTTTGAACAAAATGTGCTTTAAAATATTTCTTATTATTAATATGTTAATCTTCTTTGCTTGAGGTGCATCTGCAAAGCATGACAGACTTATGACTCATGCAGCCTTTAAATGAATGTGACACTTGAAAGCAGTACTTCACAATAATACTGTGCACAGAAAATAATAAATTTAAAGAGAAAACAGAATGGGCCACAGTTTGCATACATAAAATTCAGACAAAGCCACTCCCGATTGTCCAAACATGTTAAACACAATAAAAACACACGCAACCTGTGAACAATAGATTGGGTGTGTCGGCACAACCTGATTAAATACTTTGCAGCACTGGATGCTAGTTGAGTTCACTAGCAGCTCAACACTGCCATAAACACAGTCTGCACACACAATAAAGCATTGGAACACTGGCCTCAAAGTGGAAACCTGTTTGAAAGACTTAGCACTCAAGCAAACAATAACCTCTTAGGGAAAGATGCTTCTAATTTTAGCTTTTGTTTTTGTGTTGAATTTTATTCTATTAATGTGTTAAAAAATCAAATGACTTCTCTATATCAAATCCTGCAACATATTTGATTACTGTTCTGCTCTGTTGTTAAAGAAAGACCTTTATAATCTCTGCCATAAAAAATAAATACCTCTGTTTGTACGTATACGCTTTGTCCGCCGAGTATCACGTGGGGATTGTGGGTTGATCGTCTCCCATACTCGTTCTCAGTCAGCATGCCTCACTCATATAGTCAACATCCGTATGAGTGTATACTGCTTACTATAGCATTGTGACCACGTGTGTGTGTTGTAACGTGCAAGTCCCTGTCATGCACCCCAAAACACGAGGCTGAGACTCAGTACTTTAGTAAAACCAGCTTTATTCAGCGTGAAACAGGAACAGCACAGTCATTTATTGTAGTGGGATCTACCGCTCTCCTATACAGAGACACAGCAATCAGGCAGGATCGTGACCAAGTAATACTGTGCTCTTGCATTTATAATGTTCCTTGCATCACCCATCGACAGCAGGTGCTTATAGCTTGACTGCAATCTTTTCTGATTCACTTTTACGGCAAACTGCTATAGCGCTGGAAGCTTGCGGTTGCTTGCTTTGGGACGCTTTTACGTGTGTTGTCCCGTTGAGGGGGGGATCCCAAAAGAGTTTAGAAACCTTACAGTGCATAAAGCATTTTTTTTAATTTTGTGTCCAAGTGTAGTGACTCTTCACGCAAAAGCAACAGTCATTGGATAGGTTTCCTTGTTAAAGTCGCAAAAAAAGAAAAAGATTCCAGTGAGCCAACAGATAGCAGTGATTCCATTAGTTAGAGTGAAGATTTTGTATTAATCATTTTTATATAAATATTTGTGGGTTGTGAAACAAATTATCTGAGTTTCCATTATTTCTTATGGGGAAATTTGCTTTGATATACGAGTGCTTTGGATTACAAGCACGTTTCCAGAACAAATTATTATTACACGACCACACACTCGGTATATGAACAAGCCAGTTTCCCTTTCGGTTTGTACATGTTCAGTCTCTCCCTGTGCATTTCCTGTGCAGCGAGCAAGAGAGACAGCGCACGACACACACACACACACACAGAGGCAGCACAAGAGAGAGACAGCCGCGCGCACACAGGCAGCGCAAGAGAGAGACAGACGCACACACACATAGGCAGCGTGAGGCAGAAGGCTGGATGCATAAGGTAGGAAGGCTGTTAAAGAATGGGCTTCATTTTGTTTTCACTTCCGTTTACAGCGATCAGTTCGTAGTGTGCATTGTTGCAATGTTACTTTTCATGGTGGTTTATTAAATTATGGATTTTTTCAAATGTTCATTTTTTTCCCTGTGCTTAAAACTCATTAAAAAAAGTGTTTTTAGCCAGCGGTTGGTAGCGCTATAGCGCGAACTATTGCAGTGTTAGTTTTCTCTGTTGTTCAAGGTTTTCTCAGTGTTATTCAATGTTTTTACATTCAGTTTACTATTACGCTGTGCATTCTATGGTTTAATTAACTATATTTGTGCTTAAAAACTTAAAAAAAATATATATTTACATCTAGTTCGTATGGTCTGGAACGGATTAATTGTATTTACATACAATCTTATAAGGGAAATTGCTTCAGCTTGCGACCAGAGTTTTGGAACGAATTATGGTCGTGAACCGAGGTTCCACTGTATATATATATATGTTACGGCCAAAACCCGAAGTTCAGCCAGTTCCCGAATTGACTGGCCATTTCGCATTTTGGCCGCGAGGTGTGGCCAAAGTCCGAAGTACTAGAAATGACCGGCATATATGCTACTTTGGCCAGCCATTTCGCGAAGTGGCGAGAACTCCCTGGTCAAAATCCGATGTGCTGATATAAGACTGTCCGCTCAAGGTGCGAAGATGCTTAAAAATTGCGAAGATGCTTAAAAATATTCAGATGCAGATTCAGAAGTGAGTTTTCCATTCTGCACGAGAAACTGCTGAAGGCAGGTCTTGTTCAAAGCGGACGCCACTTGAGACGGCCTTCCCCTCGCCCAAACACTAACCTTAAGGTCAATAAAATAGGTCCCTGATGTTAAGTCACTATTTTATTGCTAAAATGATAAATGTGAAATCTACTTATATACCTGATCTTAATTATTGTAAAACAACCAAGTGGCGTCCGCTTTCTGAACATGAGCCGCCAAGGCTACACTCAACGCAATTGCACTACTAAGTGTGCAACAAATCGCTGCTCATGCCTTTTTCCTTCCGACTTTGGCTGATCGCCCCATGCCATTTCGCAAACTGGCTGGCCAAATCCCGAAATCGAGGAAAAGATCGGACATTGGCCGGTCAATTTACAGCGACATTGGCCATTTCCCGATTTGGCCAATTTTAGGTTTTGGCCGTAACATACACACATATATACATATATATATATATATATATATATATATATATATATATATATATATATATATATATATATATATATATATATATATATACACACATATATATATATATATATATATATATATATATATATATATATATATATATATATATATATATATATATATATATATATATATATTTACTATGAAGGGATATCTGGTGCTGCCAGGGTTTGGAGCAACAACTAAATTTTAGAATGAAACATAGCCTACGTCTTCTCCTGTATAAACTGGTAATCTGTGTCAGATATGTCAGAGATAGATTAAATGGTGTGGACTTGAAAACTGGACAAACACATCCACACAACTTTATATATTAGAAATCCATCCATCTTCTTAACCGCTTATCTAGGACAGGTGAGTAGGACAATTGCAGCCTATTCTATTAGGCATCGAGTGCAAGGCAGGAGTAATCCATGGTCAAGGTGCCTGTTCATTACAGGGTGAACTCACACACATGCTAGGGCTAATTTTGCATTTCCAGTTCACCTAACAAGTATGTCTTTTGACTGTGGGAACAAACGGCAGCACCTGGAGGAAACCCATATGGTCATGCAAATTCTATGCAGGGGGCACCTGGGACGTTAACCAGTCTCCTTGATGTGAGGCAGCACTATTAGGCATATACTGTATATACTGTATACAGATTTGGAAATTGCTGCAGTACTCTAACCATCTGAATGGAAGATGTGATTAGGTAGATTTAAATTAAATCATATATCAAGTCAATTCAATTTAATTTTGCTTATACATATACAATCTATATATATATATATATATATATATACACCACAGAAAATTAAATTAAAGTTCATCCATTGTTTTACTCTGTGACTGAATCTCTGGTATTCATAATATGGATAATTACAGCTTTCATTGAAAGTATCCCTTGCCGGTCACAGAGAACTGAAACATAATAAGTTGAACATGAAGATAGGAAAGTTTGGGACCAATGTGGAAAGAAGCACTTTTACTGTTGTAGTGAAACATATCTGGAACTGTTTACAAGCAGATGTTGAGTAAGAGACACTGGAATCTATTAGCAAGAATTTATTCAGTGGATAATATTTAACTTTCTGGGATCATTATAAACCCTCTTCTAGGTTGCCTAGGGGTGGAGTACTATTCAGTAGGTCAAGGACCCCCCAGATGGCATTTTTTTCAACTCTGTCATTTTCATTTACTCTCTTTCTCCCAAGTACTAATGGACTTATATTTCATTAAAGAGATTATACCCTGTAGGCATAAATGTTCCCATTATTCTCAGATCTTTTGAAGTTACTTCTTTAAGATATCCACAGAAATTAATCAAGCTCTAAAAAAAAACTGCCTTCCATTTTTTAAAGACGTGTACTAAACTGCATTTGTATTTAATTTAAATAGGTTTTTTGTTGCCTCTGTTATTGAAGTGGTCATCTTATTTTCAATTGGTTAATTTCATAATTGCATATAAAATAGCTGCATTTAAATTTTGTATTTCTTTACATTTGATTTTGCAGCTGAATAACATGAATGTGAAAACACTGTATATCATATTTTAACATAAATATTTCATTAATGGGTGGCATGGTAACACAAGGGTTAGTGCTTTTAGATCTCTGTGCCAGGCATAATACATTTTTATTGTAGTCCAGTTTTTCCTGGAGTGGAAATCACTTTTTTTTTTCATAATGCCAGTGTACACTTTTTTAGAGTTCATAAATATATCCTCTTAAATGTCAAGGCAGGTTTACTGGCAACCCTAAAATGGCTTTGAATAAGCTAGCATGGGAGTATGATTTTGTAATGAGTAAATTTCGGATTAGAAAAAGAATATGTTTGTTTCAATAATGTTTATTTTTTTAGATGTCTTCCTCTCTCTGCATATTGTACATATACTATATACACAAGCACCAATGGGAGACAACTTCATTGCTTATCTACTGATAATTCTAAGTTGAGGGGTGGCACTGTCATTTACTGCCTCTCCATGCCTTTTGCCCTCAGAGAAAAAGATTGGGATTGTGAGGAGCCCTAATGTAACTTCCACTTCCAGCTTTTGAACTTACCCTTTCCTCTGGAATCAACTTAAATAAGACACCATCACCAAAACAAGCCAGTCATTGAACTCGCGTCTGAGAAGACATCTCATCACAGCACTGGCTATATTTTGTATTTTTGAAAACTTTTCTATCCAGTTACATGGGGTTTATCATCTGATGTCCCAACATTTTATCATTGTCTGCCTTTTCATCTTAAAACTGTTTATAAATTTTGAATTAGTATTTGTGGACAAGCAATTTTTTTGATCAATATTATACTGGAACACTTGGAAAATTGTGTCTAAAATAAATAATGCAATATTTAAATATAATAATTATATTTACACATACGTATGTAATATTTTTATTAAAAACATTCTCACAAATCACAACGGTTTCTACAATTGCTTATTAATTTTAAAGGTAGCCTAGCTATGTGCTTTATAATCCAATAATGCAAACTGCCTTCTTATTATAACAAACTTTTAATTAGTTACAAATCAAAATCTATCATATTAAATCATAATAAAATGTATGCATCTCATTTTATTCTTAAGAGATTTTTAAGCTATTGAACCCATTAATGCACACACGATTTTTCAACATACTGTATGGTTTAACAAGTCTAATTGAATATACTTTTAAACTCATTAATGTAATTTTAAATTAGGAACATGGTAAGAAAAGGAACTTTATTTACCTATCAATACGGAGGCAAAAGGCTGCTTTGGATCGAAAGGACACTTCAGCCTACCAGACTCCAGACTTTCTGCATGTAGGCGAATTATGGATTCCTGCTGTGACAAAAATACAAAGGTTGAAGGTATCCTCTAAATACATATAAGTACATTTTTAATTTACATTGTACAGTATATAGTGAATTTGATGTGCATTTTGGAAGGTATTGGACTTTACTATTTCTTACGTTCAGCAGCAGTTTAATATGTTTAATATAAAAGATAGAAAAAGTTTTTGAAAAAGTCTAATAACTTTTTAAGTATAGCAAATTGAAGCAGATAAAAAACAGCCATTAGTGCATAAATGAAAATAACCAAGGTATTTTAGAATTGTAGTTGAGGTTTATCATTCTCAGTGATTTTTACAATTACTAAAATTATTTAGCATTGACATTTCATTTAAAAAAATACATTTCAAGTAAAACAAAGGGTGACACTATGTTTTTATACGTAGAATAACATCTGATCACAAGGCAGCTTCCTGCCATATTTTGCAAGGACTGGGTTTACTTTACCTCTCCGCGACTTCCAACCTGAACAAACCCACAAACTGGGTGAAATGCTCCTGTGCCACAAGCATAAACGTGAGTCTTGTTATAGTGGTGCAATACCCTGATGAAGTTAGCACATTCTGTCTGTAGAAGGAAAAAAATGGAATATAAAGTTTATATAGTAATGTTTAGTTTTATTGTCCTGCACATGTTGAGCTTGTGGAAATCAAGCTTTCAGTATGCTTAATATTATGTTTTAGTATTATCTTGTATAATAAAACTTGCTCTTATAAACAGATTTACACTCACAGAGAGTGGTACTATTAATTATGTATTTTATTATAAGAAGCCATAAAACACTCTTAAAGTTTGGTTAAAGCAATATTTTCCTAAGGACCTGTGATTTCAAGGCCTTAATGAGTGATGTTTGGCTCAGATGTTGTTTTCACCCAAAACCATCCAAACCACTTTAAATCTCTTTTGACATATAACCCAATGCAGAATATACAGTATATGTACTACAAGTCATTTATAATTTTACATATATATCACCTGAAATAAATCTCAACATACACTTTATTGTATAGTAATAACATCAAAATTTTAAACTTTTTATTCTAGCTCACAATGATGCTGATCAAGAAATGCTATCACACAAGAAATGCTTTCAGACAACTTCACAAATTTTGAGACAGTAATAATTATTTAACCTGGAATTTCTTTAAATTAAATATAAAAAGTTGGAAAGTAGAAATTAACATTCTATTTTCCTGCACTGATCATTTCTGTTTTTCATTACATCACATGTTCAGAGCTTAAGAACCCTAAATACAATAGGGTTTTAAATACAGTTGTATACTGTCAAGCATTTCTCTTTGCTATGTACTGCTTAGTTTTTCAATTGTTTCTGGAAAATATACTGTAGACCAAATAAAGCCTTTGGTCAAGTTTTACATGGCAGTATCTGACTAATACATGCATAAGAATTAGTTTCTATTTTGAAGAATTACTAAAACATTAATACACTAATATAAAATGTTTACTGTTGTGTTTCTTGCTGATGTAAGAAAAGGAAAAGACAAATTCAAAAATAGAAGACTGACGAGGCAGGCTTCAATCACAGTTTCAGTTGTTAAAGAAATGTAATATATGGTCGGTCTATGTAAAAATTTGAGCACTTGGCTGATTCCTTAAAGGAAAAACTTCTACATCAGCAGAATGTACATAATTTCTTTCACGGATAAAAATAACCTTGTTCATAAAAGCTTTTAAAAATCTACTTTTCAACACTTTATACTTACATGTGAATTTTTTCCAGCTAATTTGCACATTTCCACTCTTTCTTTTGATGCAGGCCAGTGTATCTGTAAAATCCATAAATTATTTTCAAGTTGGAATGTTTCACAGCATAAAATCAAAAGTAAAATAAGACATGTAAAGCATTTTTATTGAAAACTATTTCGGGGTGTTTTTGAACAAAATTAATTAAGGAAATGATAGACTAAATTTAAAGTGTATGTTGCTGACTGGTTTTAATAAATGGTTTGACTTTGTGGTTAGTGGCTTGCATCCTTTTCTTTTTCAGCTGTCATTGCTGGTGTCATGTGTGTATTGCATTGTTTATGCTACACTAGTACTTTAGCCTATATGATCTGAATGACTGCATAGGGCCTTTTTCTATTTAATTCTGTATAGCTGACCTATGTGGGTATTAATGTGTAATGTGTAATACAGTAGTGCATTACAATACTAGCATTATAGCAGAGAATTTCAAAATATGCAAATACCTGTATGTACTGCAATTACACATATGGCTTGTTTTGACTTCTTTCACTCAGTTAACAGCAGAAGTAGCCCAGAGTGGTTCTCCCTTCTGTCGTCCACACTGGGACATTAGCAGGTGAGATTTTAGATGGAGCTTACACCTATCAACCCTGTCCAGACAAAAGCAAAGGGAGGCCAAAAACTTCCCATGAAACAGAGTAGTAAACGCTTGCTTGATCTTGAGGTTCAGTATGAGTACACACCATGAAAGCAGGGTCTCATGATCCTTCTGGACATTTGTGTTTTATATAAGAAATATCAACTTATTCCATCCACAGAGAGAACAGCCTTTTGGATGTTAAGCATTCATAACAGCATTGCTTTTCGATCTTTTCAAAGTCAGTGTCCTCATGTCATTGTAAGGCAGAATTCACCACATGTTGGATTGTTCACCTACTAATAAGGAAAGTGAGCTGGGATTATACTGTTGTGAGACAGGTTAGTTTTATCATTTTGATGATGTTTTATAATAACTGTTATGCTCAGTATGTGAAGAATCTTGATCCAGACTGTTAACTTACTTTGAGGTTATGTAGGATTACAGGGGGAGAACCGGGTGTATGATTCAATCCAAAAACACCGTATTTGTGAAGCCATAATGTTAATGACTGCCCCCTCCCATTTTTATTTAGACTGTGGTAAAATACCATAGTTTCACAATAACCTTAGTGCAGGATTTCTCCAACCTGATCCAAACTATCTCTTAAATATATTTGTCTTACATTTATTTAATTAGGGGATGCTTTTATTCAACACATCTTACATATTACTATCCCATATTTGTTTATTTACAGTTTTTAAAGTTGACTTTCAGTCGCACAGTAAATCAGAAATGGGTAATAAACTCATAACTTCTTCCTTTGTGCAACTTACCTATCTAATTTTATTGTTTATGCTTTTCACTGAAAAAAGGTAATTTATTCATTCTCTTTAAATTACGCTGTTTGAGGAAAAAATCTTTCTAAAAATTGTAATTGTGTGAAGAAGGCAGTGATAAGAAAGATAAAGGGCAAAGTTCAAAAGCAGTATGAAATAATGGGCTAAGTACCCTTATAAAGAAAGCCTTAGTGTCTTTGTGTGGTCTGTTATTGTTCAGATATTGTTAGGTTGATTGTTAAAATGGATTAGGCTTTCACACCAGTTTACTCATCTAAATACTACAGGTTTACACCTTTAATCTGTAAGCTTACCAGTTCAACTTTATTTACAAGAAAATCAATATAGATATTTTATTAAATTTGTTTTTTTAATTAAATTACTATTACAGAAACATAAAATTGCCAATGCAATATCCCAATATGCCATTTTCTTAGTGTGTGTTCACAATGGAAATATTAAAACATCAATATACAGAAACTTCAATATAGTTAACTTAAAAAGCACTCCATAAATAATCATTCCTGTTAACAATGTTATATTTTAACTCTGGTAAATTGCTATGTCAACCACTGCCTTCAGATTTTGTAAAGCTAAGCCATGAGGAAAAAGGGACAAAGTAACACACTGGTGCAAATTAAACAGAAGAACATAAACTATTGTAGAACTTTGTGTGTCACCCTGTCAATTATTAAGTGTGAGAATGAGGTTAAAGTACTTTAATTTTGGATTTTGAGAATTAGACAGTTCACTGGGACTGTCACCTCCGATAATCTTATCAAGTATGAGAAAGTAATTGGAAATTGGATTTTAATCTTAGGGTTTAAAGGAATTAGGTTACCAGCTAAGTTTATTATACAATAAAAGTGGTATTGTTGTTCCCTTTATTTTCACTTAAACAAGTGAATAAAACGAAACCATTCAATCTGTAAGTATGGAATTCACAGACAACATTTGTAAATAACTACAGTAAATATATTTAACTTGTTATTTGTTTGAATAATGACATCGCTAAGACTGATTATGTGTCTGTGGCACTTTTTAACCACATGAAACATACTCTATATATGTGCATTCTGGCAAGATTCGGTATTAGTGTACAAGCTAACAGGATATACTGTATATTGAAATATGTGTAGTTTTTCTGGCTAAAAGTTTTAGTGTACATTATTACTAACTTTCTGCAGCTATAATTCATACAATAAAGTGTTTAGAGTGCTGGCATGCGAGCCATACTTTACAGATAAACTGTACTGTACAATTAAAAATACAATGCATTTGTGTTTGAACAAGCTAATTCCAATGTTTTCTTCTGTACTAAAAATGTTATCAAATGGTACCAAAAGAATGACTTGTTCTATTTCAACAAAACTATAATGCTAAGCAAATAACAATGAAGCTCTCAAATTGTAAAATTCACAGATTAATATCGGTAGATATTGAGTCTCTGAGTATTTTATGCTATGCTGTATGATTCCATTTTAGGAGCAGTGTTTTTCAGAATTTAAGGTATAAAAAATGAACAACTATAGAATGTTAACTTTTCTTGTTAAAAACATTCCATTATGATATGTCTAATGTGTTTATGATATGTTTATGTATCTAATTTTGTACTTTATTTGAATGAAAACACTACAAGAAAATACAATCAAATCCACACTTCAATTGTGCAAATAAGATTTTTAGGTTTACTGTGCATGATATCACAAAAAAGTGAGTATATAAAAGCTAAGCATGTTGTAGTGTAAGAACTTTAAATATATATTGGTTTTTAGATAACAAAAACCTGTAAGTAGTGAGTAGTAATGACTTTTAGCATGCTAGCTTCTCAAGGATAGCACTCTAAAGCCAGCATATCCATATTTGTTTCGCAGTTGTGAATGCTTGCGTGTGTTCGTGCATGGGTGACAATGTTTGTATTTCTCCAGAGTGAGGCTGAAATGGAATGGTTTGGAGCAAGGCCAAGACAAACAATGGAAGTATAAATACTACACAGACTCAACACCGCATTTTGTCACTAAATAGCTACTGCCAATTATCCAGCTATGCTGTGGGCTTTCTAAGAGACTGTGGTGTACTTTAATTTTTTCATTGTTATTAATTCAGCAGGCATCTTTATTCAAAGAAGCTTAAAGGCCATCATATACAGCCATATTTCCAAAAATGTTGAGACAGTATGTAAAATGGAAAGAAAACAGTGATTTAAATCTCTTTTTGCTCTTTTATCATATATAACTAAAAACAGTACAAAGTTCAGATATTACATATTTTAACATAAACTTAAATTTGTTAATATACGTTAATTCTGATTTGGATCATTTGAACACATTCTAAAAACATTGAGACAGGTTGCCTATGCATCTGTGTAATGTAATAAATAAAACCTGCTTGGAACCTTTCACAGGTAAAGAGGTGGTTATGCAACAGATGACACTATCGTGATTGGTTATAAAAGGAGCATCAATGAAAGACATTATTGTTCACAAGAAAGGATTGGTCATGGCTGAACTGCGTGACAAAATAGTTGATCAAGTTAGAAACAATATTCCTCAATATTGGATTGCAAACAATTTATAGATTTAACTATCTATGATCCAAAGCTCATGTCTCCTGCCTCTGTGTCTGATATGCCACAAGCAAAAAGTAGGCATCACCATCCAGCTCCTGTGATCCACCCAGAGGTCCTCCTTATGCAGGCTTCTCTTCACCATTAAAATACCAGACATCCTCACCTTCACAACACTCCTGTTTGAATAATCCTTCCCACAGGGTTATCAGTCCATAGACAGTGCTCCCTAGAAAGCCGTCTTCTGGCTGCTACAATCAGTGTTTTACACTTCATTTACTAATGATGTTTAATCTTAAACTCTTTTGACCTACACAAGCACTTTACAGGTGGCCTTTTAAAATTCTGAGATGAGGCTACACTGTACTCAGCTTCACAGAGGCCCTCTTTTTTTTTGAATGTGTTACAAGCATCAAATTTAGAATGAGAGTATATTTACCAAAATAAATTAATTAAATAAGGATAAAAGAACATTTACAAATCACTGCATTTACAAAGAAGATTTACAAATCATTTTACTGTCCCAAATTTTTTGGAAATGGGTTTGGATGTTCTGCTACAGTGATTCGAAAGTACAAAGTTAACATAAAACAGAATCCGAAATTGAAAGTTAAGAACAAGAAGTGTACTATTGTAGCTAGTAGCAAAATTAGATGAAAAACTGAAAATCAAACAGAGTTACTCAAAGTTTTATTGGCACACAGCTGCACATATACAGGAGAAGAGCGAAGGGTTGTAAAGTCTAAACAGTCCAGAAATGTTTTGTAAAGAGTTGTGTAATACTCCATGATGCAGAAATGTAGCTAGGGAGCTCATAGTGTTGTCGTGTATCACACATGTACAGTATAATATGCATTATACACTGAATTTTGTCATTTCATTTACACTAAGAAAAACAAACAATTTTAAATATAATTTGAAACTTACCTTGACACATTAGATACAAACTTAATTCTAAGTTTATTACTATCACATATTACTCCAAAAGGGCGGCACGGTGGCACAGTGGGCAGTTGGTTCACTTCCCGGGTCCTCCCTGCGTGGAGTTTGCATGTTTTCCCCGTGTCTGCGTGGGTTTCCTCCGGGCGCTCCGGTTTCCTCCCACAGTCCAAAGACATGCAGGTTAGGTGGATTGGCGATTCTAAATTGGCCCTAGTGTGTGCTTGGTGTGTGGGTGTGTTTGTGTGTGTGTCCTGCGGTGGGTTGGCACCCTGCCCGGGATTGGTTCCTGCCTTGTGCCCTGTGTTGGCTGGGATTTATCTCCAGCAGACCCCCGTGACCCTGTGTTCGGATTCAGCGGGTTGGAAAATGGATGGATGGATGGATTACTCCAAAAATTGTTCCTTTTTAATTTACATGGCAAAGGTAAAGGTATTACAAGTACATATAACATACTGTAAATGTACATGCCCTTATTGTTTTAAACATTATCAAATAAAAGAGATATTTTGGCCATGTTGACCTGAATTAAATAAGCATATACAGAAAATGCGTCGGTTGAAGAATAATTTCTTTTTTGATTTTTTTGCTAGGAACAGAAATCACTGATATTGTCAAAAAACTGGAATATGCATACCCCTTTTAAAAACCTATTACACTAAAAAACAATATTTAAGAAATGCAAAATAAATACATTTATACACCCTTCCAAACAGTTTAGGTGCGGTATGGAAGCACGGTGGTTAGTCCTGCTGCCTTATAGATCCAGCATTCTAGTCTCAAATTCCACACTTGGTACTTGCTTGTGTACACTTAGCACACTCTCCGCATTCTGAGTGACTTTTTTTCAGGTACTCCCGTATTCTTCTCAAAGACACACATACACACACATTAGGTTAATTGAGAACTACAAATTAGCCCTATGTGGGTCTGTGTGGACTCTGCAATGAACTGCTGCTTTGCCCACAGTTGTTTCCAGCTCTGTGCCCAATATTTGTTTTGAGAGTCTCAGCTTCTCCACAACCCTCTGCTAGATAAACAGGTTTGGAAGGTGGATGGATGGATGCAGGATTAAAAATTTTGTCTTACAAATAGTTTGAGGTTAAATCTTTTGTAAACTTTAATTAGCAGTTTTTTTTCTCTAGTAGATTGTCTTCACTTTGTACTTTGTATTCTCTCTATGATGATTTCTTTCAATGTGTTTCATTAGCACATCATTTTTAACACATATGATTTGGCACTATTCCAGGTTCAAAGAGATGCTGTTAAATAATTCTTGATTTACATATCTGCTGTATATGTGTTTTTTGCTTATCAAATGTTTTGTGTTTTTTTTTTCTAACACATTATAGTGCAGTGATCAGTGCTGTTGCCTCACGGGTCTGGGAGAGCAACAGCAGCAGCCCTGCAGTATTATACTACTCTTAAAAATGTGCTAATCTTCTTGTATGTGCATGGATTTTAGAAGTAGAATTTAGATATCTTCATTTGTCATTACTTGTGTACAACAAAATCTGGTATGACATATCTTAAATAAGCATCAAAATATCAAAGGCAAATAACTCAATTTTACATTTATACAAAATAAAGCAGTAAAATAATAACTAGCAGTAAAAACATTCAACCTTTGGGGGGCTGAATTGTCTGTGTGTATAATAAGAGTCCAATATGGGGTTCAAATCAGTTCTCAGTGGTTGTACAGGGGAGAGACAGAGGCGACAGCTCTGGGGAAAAAAAGCTATTTTTCACTCTGTTTGTGTGGGTTTGGATCACCCTATAGCGCCTACCAGATGTCAGTGAATCAAACAGGATATGCCCGGGGTCTACTGTGTCTGCGCTGATGCTGCTAGCCTTCTTCTTCAGTTGGCTGACATGGAAATTGTCCAAATGTAAGTTGCCCATCACAATAATTCACTGAGCCACCTTCACCACACGATGCAGACAACTCAGCCACACAGTCATACAATGGATGAGGATACTCTAAAATAAATAGATAGATAGATAGATAGATAGATAGATAGATAGATAGATAGATAGATAGATAGATAGATAGATAGATAGATAGATAGATAGATAGATAGATAGATAGATAGATAGATAGATAGATAGATAGATCCTACTGGGATTGTCTCTTAACTGGATTGAGTAGGTCAAAACATTTTTGAAAGGTTATACATTTTAAATTATATTGCATCCTGTAAAGTTAAATAAAATGAAACTGCTTTTTTCCTTGATATTCTTGAAACAAAAAAACATGGCATGATATTAAATTGTGACAGCTACTAATGCTATAGAACCCAGGGGTCTCTGGGGTATAGTTCTAATAATGTATAAGCCATAAATGAAGAGAGAAGCTAATAAAAAGGAAATGTGTTTTAAGTGTAGTATGTAATAATGCATTTCTTCCATTTTAGACAATGTAGTATTAGCACAAGAATCCACATTGTCTAACATAAGACTGATCGTAAATGTGTTTAACTAAATAAAATTGAAAAGAGGTAAACCAAGAAAGCCTACCTTCTGAGGGTTCTTGTTTAGATCATCCAAACTAAGCAAAAAAATGTGATCTTTGGCTCCTAGTAACACACGCCCCCTTTCCTCATCCAGCAGTAGGGTCTGGAAGTAAAGTCCTTCAGCTGATCCCAGAAATGGTACACAACTATTTGAAAACTGCAGTTCTGTGGGAGAAAAAGGAGATCTCTTATTAGATGAAAGCTGCAAATGACTTACCATACTTGTTTTAAAAATGTACTAACAAAGTGGAATGCTTACACTTGTGGAGTAAAATGTTCTTTTTAAATTTAATAAGGTGATTATTGTTAGAAAAGTTAACCAACATAATGAACCATTATACTTGACAAGCACTATAGGAATTCAGATTCTTTCTTTCTTTCTTTCTTTCTTTCTTTCTTTCTTTCTTTCTTTCTTTCTTTCTTTCTTTCTTTCTTTCTTTCTACTTTAAGATCAGAATACACATTTTGGCACTATACTTTTCAAAAACAAGATATTTACTAGAGAAGCCTGAGAGTTTGTGTACCTTAATCAGTCACTCTCCAAATTCGTTTGTCAGCATTTCAGGACAGATCATTTAAACTCAGAGCAACAAGCACAATGAAAGATGTGCCCCAGATGGATCTTCAGTTCACAGCAAAATGCACAAAAATTTTTATTTTCTTATCTGTTTCAATGTTCTTAGAGATATATTTAAATAGAAGTCATTTTAAAATATCAAGAACTGGAATCTCATATCTTTAAGTCTAAATTGTTTTCACCCAGGGGGCGAGGCAGAGATAGTTAAGCCCAGCTGGTCTAATCATGGGCCCCACATGGGAATGCAATTGGGAACAGGTAAGCAAGCACCAAGAGCACTCCCGGGAGGGCCATAAAAGAGGCCAGCAACCACCACTCAGGGCCAGAATCGGGAGGAAGAGGACGAGGTGCCTGAGAGGAGGAGGAGGAGGAGGAGGAGGAGGAGGAGTGGTGGTGGTGGTGCCAACGGAAGGATTGCTGTCTTGAGAAAGAGGTACTTTGGGACTGTGTTATACCTGTGGGGTTCATGGGGAAGACGTGCCCCACAGGTGAAGAAAAAGATTTATTTGTGTTGTGTTAAGTGCTTGTGGGACTGTGTTGGGCCTGTGGGACACAGGTAAGACGTGCCCCACGGCTGAAGAGAGAATAAAAAGATTTGTGTTCAATTTATACGTGCCTCAGTGTGAATCTGTGCCGGGTTGGACGCTTATATAGCGCCTTTATTCACAGTATGTATATATGACGAATTGATAGAAGTAAATTAATTTAGCTGTGCACTATTAAGTAATGATTTCACGTTGATTTTGCATGTTCTCCCCGTGTCTGCGTAGGTTCCAAAGACATTCAGGTTAGGTGCATTGGCAGAGTTATCTTGGCTCTAGTGTGTGTCTGGTGGGGCTGTGTATGTGTGTTCACTCTGCGATGAACTGGTGCTCTGCCTGGGATTTGTTCTTGCCTTGTGCCCTGTATTGGCTGGGATTGGCTCCCATAACCCTGTGTTAGGATATAGCAGGTTGGATAATGGATGGATGGATAATATCTGAACTTCTGTTGAAAGCAGATTGTTTAGGAAGAGAAAAACAATATTGAACAACCTGGAGAAAAAGTTAACTGCAATTCCAGATCTTTGTTTTGTTTGTATTGTACATTCTAGTTGTAGCTGCTGACAAGCAGGCCTGCACTAGGCCTAAGTGGGTAAATACTAGTCATACCATATGAGCAATGGAATTAAACATATTTAACTTTTAATGAATAGATGATTTCACAAGTTATAATTTTTTTAATAACATCTTTTAGTCACCAATGGAAGCAATGCTGCAAGCGATTATGCTTCATATCATTATTTAGAAATAGATAATGCATTAAATCATTAGAGTGACACAAGTGGAAATTAAAATGACAGCAGACGGATGCTTTCTCATCTAGAATAAGAGAAAGAATGAATACAAAATAGAAAATTTTGAAATAGGATTTGGAAAAACACCAATAATTCATTACTAAAACACAACACAAGTTAGTAAGCTCCTGAAAAATAAAAAGTGAAACAACTAAAACCATAAACTGCACATACGGGTTAACAAATACCTGGAACTTTGAGAGAGTAAGTGGAAAAATAATTGCAATGGAAGATAAAACAAACGGCAAAAATCCTTCAATGCTACCCAAGTAAAAATTTCAAGACAATTTAAATAGTCCCAGTGGTATACATGGAAAAAGGTCCCAGACAATCACCAGGAAATTAAGAATGAACTGAATAAACATTTCCCTCAGCCTTTTACAAAGGAAGAAATAAATAGAATGCCTCAGGCAGAATATAAAGAAAAAGCTCAGTGTTTTAAGGATTTTTAAATGCCAGTAATGGTACAAAATATGAATGGTATTATTTATATTATATTACCAGTACTCCGCTAGGTAGTGGAGCATTTATGGTATAGATATACAGTATAACAACAGAAAAAAATACAAGGTAATAAAGGTTTATCTCATTTTTGTAAAATATCGGACAATACAATAAAAATTAAGCAGGAGACTACTTACATAAAAAGAGTCAGTACTTGTTGAGAAGGAGAACCAAACTTGTCAAGATTATGAAATAGTCAACAAAAAAAGAAAAACTTTCATATCTTCTGAAGTCTGGTTAGTAAGCAGGTAAGATGAGAATGCACTTTATATGGCAAAGGTTATCAACAGTAGTTACACAAGGGCACCATTATCTTTTTTCATTTAATGCACAAAGAACAAAATTCTCTGTTTGCTTTACATGAAAAGAAGAATTACACTCCTACATAGAGCAGATTTATAATATTAAGAAGGAAAATACAAAAACTATGAATAGAAACCAACCAATATCTGTCACATGAAATGTAGAATAATCAATAAAGAAGAATGAACAATAAGTTAAAACAACAATATGTTACAGACTCAAAAGCAAAATTTCACCATAAATTACTATACAAAGAAAAAACAAAGAGATGATCCACATTGTCATGTTTGTTCAGTTATAATAACTAATGTGAAACTCATGTACCATAATGTTTCTGAATAGTTAACCATTCATTCATAATTCAGATGTGCATTTCATCTTGCCTGAAGAAGGGGTCTGAGTTGCCTCGAAAGCTTGCATATTGTAATATTTTTAGTTAGCCAATAAAAGGTTTCATTTTGCTTAACTTCTCACCACATCCACAATGGCTAACACGGTACAACACCCTAGTACTACACCCATAATTCAGAATAATATAACTCGCATTTCTTGTACACAGCTCAAGAGTAACTTGGAAAAACAATACACAGAGCAACTCCTCTGCAATGAAACATTCAGAAGATTACCATTGCATACAGATCTGACTGTCTCTGCCTCACCCACAAAAACCCAACAATGGTTTAAAGGCCATTGTGTGGGTTCAGTCAGATTGATTGGTCGCCCCCAAATTTTGTAAAGATTGGCCCAGAGGTTTTTATGCCTGGATGCCCTTTCTGACGCCATCCTCCTTTAGTTGCCTTTTATGACATGCAAGTGGAAAGGCCACCTTTTTCTAACTCCATGTGACAGGGACATTCCACATGGATCTGACTGTGTTAATAAAGCAATAAATAAAAAAAAATCATACACATTTTTTTTATATACACGTTTTTGCCCCTACCTTCTATTTTAGAAAGACATTAAGGCAGTTACAAACAGAATATCAGAAAATAAATCCCGTAGGAATTAAATATGTTTTTTTACAATTAAATATTAAAGCAGAAAGTGAGCAGTATAAAAATGTGTAAGTGAGCAGTCCTTGGAAATCAAAATGGTTTTGCATTCACCCTGGTATTGATGCACATTTAAGGAGAATTTCATTTTATGGGCATACACTGGTGAACTGCAAACAAATTGCTTGTCAAAGCAGCAAAGGCACCAGTAGCCAAACTTTTTTTATATAGTGAACACCATCCCAAGACGCTTCAAACAGCAGATCCTGAGTACTTCACTGTCCACACATTTTGTGCATTTGGAGTACAGGCAGGTTAAGGGACTTGTTCAGGGCTAGTCAAAGGTGGAAACTAAACATGTAGTCTTAGGGTTAAAATTCTAATTTCCTATTCACTATGCCACACTGTCTGCCTAGTAATAAATAGAAAAAGAACATTTGGAGACTTAAACTTGGATTACGGAATGTAAATAATAAAATTACCAATGCCAAAAGATTTATTGTGGCTTTTAAATGAAGAATGCCATGAGAGCAGTGTATGAAATTAACTTGAGGCAACAACAAAAAAGGAAGAATTGATTATCCAGCCTCAAATGAAATTTAGGGACAAAAGCAGCTCCTCTGACACATTAGGAGAGTCCCCACAACAGCTATCATGAAGAAAACTGAATAGCTGCAAAGAGCTAAAGTGCAGAGTCTGGAAATAATGAGGATGTCAGTTTATAGGACATGTTGTTTATGCAGCGGGTCAGCATGACTAAAATATTGAACATTGGGTATAGACGCTCTGGGTTTCTTGATTTCATTTATCTACCTATTTTCTGAACTTTCTTATTCCACTACAGGGTTGTGGATTTTCAGTGTAATTCTACACAATGTTGTCCACAAGATAGCCTGCAATAAATAAGTAATATAAACACGGTGGCGCAGTGGGTAGCGCTGCTGCCTCGCAGTTGGGAGACCTGGGGACCTGGGTTCGCTTCCCGGGTCCTCCCTGCGTGGAGTTTGCATGTTCTCCCCGTGTCTGCGTGGGTTTCCTCCGGGCGCTCCGGTTTCCTCCCACAGTCCAAAGACATGCAGGTTAGGTGGATTGGCGATTCTAAATTGGCCCTAGTGTGTGCTTGGTGTGTGGGTGTGTTTGTGTGTGTGTCCTGCGGTGGGTTGGCACCCTGCCTGGGGTTTGTTTCCTGCCTTGTGCCCTGGGATTGGCTCCAGCAGACCCCTGTGACCCTGTGTTCGGATTCAGCGGGTTGGAAAATGGATGGATGGATGGATGAAAAGTTTTACTACATGATAAAAATTAGCTAAATCTAAAACATACAATTTCAGGATGCTTCATGTGAATTTCCCCTTGGGATTAATAAAGTATCTATCTATCTATCTATCTATCTATCTATCTATCTATCTATCTATCTATCTATCTATCTATCTATCTATCTATCTATCTATCTAAAAAGTTAGTTATGGTAAAAATACTGTACAGCCTTTTGCTAGTGTACTTCGTAAGCTAGCTAAGAATATGTTAATAATATCTTGCAGTATATCTGACCATAAATGAACTGCAATGATAAATAATAATCAGTAAAACAGAAAAATAAAAAGTAGGTGAAAGTTTTAAGACCAACATATATACAAAAATACAGTTTTCATTTTTTTAGGCAAAAACAACATTTATAAAAGCATCAGTGTTAACACATATTAAACACTTTTAATTTCAAAGCACAGCATGACTACATCAAAAATAAGCACTGACCACTGACAGTGTTAAATAAGAAGTATTTGAAATTTAGAATTACTTCCAGGCACATCTATCAGAAGGAAAGGTCTCTGGTTATAATGTGCTGAAAGATTTGGCAGAAATTCAGAACAAAGTAAAATACATGAACCATTGTTTTTTTTTTTCAAAAACAGCCAGATACAAATGGTTCTCTATGAATAACACAAATTTGAATGTACTGAATCATTCGAGTGAAATGTTTTGAAAAGTGATATGAATGTTAACATATTTTAGATATGAGTGACAGAATTAATGAGCCTGTTAACAACAAAAAGAAAATTCTACATTTTTGTATATATAATCATGTTTCTCCTGAAGTAATTACACAAAAAGAAAGCTCTCTTTAAAAAGTGACCCTTTCAGCATTCTTAAAAGTTTGTGAAATACTCTACCGAAATGAATATAAAAATAATGACAATGTCACAACATACTTTACAAGTGTTGTGTCAAAATAAAGGAGAAAGCTAAAAAAGACCCCAACCATCCATTACCTATTCATTTTCAAGGCCTGTTTTCTGAAGTATAGTATAATGGCGTAAGGCAGAAGCAAACTCTGTATGAGGCAACGACCAACTATAGAACAAACATGTTTATACTTAACACTCAGAATCCGTACACGCATGCATCATGGATGCTGTGAGTTCCCAGTGTTCTTTTGATGTGTGCACTGAGCACATCCTCAGAAATTAATGCAACGTGTGCACAAGATGCAGTACCATCAAAAATATGGGTGGCATGCGTGTGCAAGTTTTGGTACGTGACATCAGCATTGTTGTTTACTATTAACATGTGACAAAAAGCCACATTGCCACTCCCACAGGATCAATCTCTGTGCTTCAACGTTTAATGAATGGTTTGATGCGATGAAGCAAATCATTAAACTTAAATGCTGACATGCAAATATCTTCATGGTGCTTTTCTTCATCCATTTCTTGCATAGGCAATGCAAGCGTCACATATTCCCCATCATAATGATGCGATACATTTAAAAGTATTGCACACATTCTTGACATTCATTTTCGCTGTTGCCATCTTTTTTATTTTTAACATCTTTCTTCCCTCAACTCACAGCACAGGGAAACCAGACCTTGTTTTCTCCCAATGATTTGTCACACTGATACCTGGTGGAATCTTCCAGATTTACTTAAAATACAAGTGCAAGTATATACAGTATGCTGCTTGCGTAGCAGCAGCATCCTCAAGCTCATGTGTCATGTAGCGTTAAGTGTACCCCCAGCCTAACACACCCTGGAGCCTCTTGGAGAAACTGAATCTTTTTTGTAAAATAGGATGAAATCAAAGTACCATATAAACTACCATATATAGTCGGGACTTGATTTTACTGTATAATTTCTGGTATTTTATAATGTTGGTTGTATAAGTCGAATGCAGGAAACTCATGCTATTGGTAAAAGGGATTATGATATGGTAGTGCCCACCTGAGAGAGTAACCACGGAGCACACCGCCTTTTTTTTCTATGTGGGTGTGGCAATGCTCTGTATTAGCGTGTGCTCCTAACCTCTCTCTCTCTATTGTGCCTATGTGACAAACACAGTAATACCCAAACTATTCTGAAGTGACGCTTGCACTGTTTTGTGTTTTTTGTATCTCACACGCTCATACTCCTTTATCATAAGAGCATCCCTTATCTACGATGGAGCGTTCGATCAGAAGAAAATATGAAGCTGGTTTTAAATTAAACATCATTGAAGTAGTGAAAGAAATTGGTAACTGTGCTGCTGCAACAAAATTTGATGCATCTGAGAAACTGGTGCGAGACAGGAGAGGGCAAGAAGATGTAAAAAAAAAAATTAAGTGTCGCATTTTTGAACGGGTGTTTAAGTCAGGGTATGATTTTATGAATGATTATTTGGTTTTCAAGACCCAACTTATATGTGATTATATATGGTACTAGTAAATGGGTGTGTGTAATGCATATAGGTATCCATCAAGCATACCTGGAACTGTTAGGGGACCACACTGTGTAACTGTACAAAATTGGTATGCGCAATTGCCATTTGCATACACTTGTTGGTGCAGCAAACCTCCAGATTTATTAGAAAAGGTAAAGTGAATATCAGTGTTAAGGAAAATCAAGAGGAATCACTCCTAGGACCAAGTTATGACCATGAATTGCCTCTCTAAAATACTAAAGATTCATCTTGATGGTTTGCTCATCATTTTCTATTTCTGTTGTTTCATTATTTCGATCTTCACTTGTCCCTATTACACCCCACTTCTTCCATCTCAACACATTATTTGTGGTCAGAGACCTGCTTTATTTTCCTTTGATAATCAATTAACCTTCTATCATAATTTACAAGTGCCTGAAATTAGAACATGCACACTTAATTTCTAAAATAGTTTTCTCTTATTTGTAAAATTTCCCAGTTTTTAAATGAAACAAAACATAAGTTAGTTTGCTAACTTAATTCTATCAGATTACTGTATGTTGCATACTTTTTGACTTTTCCAAATCATTCTCAGTAAAACACATCCTACAGAATTCATTATGTGTCAGTGCATTAACATTCATGTCATTTGTAGGTCCACATTAACAATCCATTTCTTAAATATGTTCAAAATGGATTGTCAATATTCAGTTTTTAACAATTTCAATTTTGCTTGTTTGAACTTGTGGTCATGTAGATGCTGTACAGCATGTTCGGCATATTGGAATTATGTATTTTTATATTTAATATGCAAATTACTAATGGTGGTACAGTGGTAGCAGTGGTGCCTTGCAGTAAGGAGATCAGGGTTCATGTCTTGTCTCCTTCCTGCATGGAGTTCACATGTTCTTCACATGTCTGTGTGGGTTTCCTAAGGGTGCCTCAGTTCCATCCCACTGTCTAAAGAAATTCAGGTGACTTGGCAGAGTTAACCTGGCCCTAGTGTGTGTTTGGTGGGGCTGTGTATGTGTGTTCACTCTACGATGGACTGGTGCTCTGTTCAGGGTTTGTTCCTGCCTTGTGCCCTGTACTAGCTGGAATAGGCTCATGCTCTCAACCCTTATGACCCAAGTCTGGATAAAGCAGGTGAGAAAATGCCATGACATGTCAAATGCTCACTAGGACATAACCTGCAGTCCACATACTGCAGATTAATTCGGTTTTGCTGATGTTTATTCTGCCTCTGCGTAGAAACATTTTGTGACAGTTTATTATGCTTTGTGGTAGTCATTTCTTAAATGTCAAATATCTGTGTTGGGTTCTCAGCAGACACTTTTGTGAAAACTGCTACTATAAATAAAATATACAATAAATTAAAATTAATTGAAAATTCAAAAGTCTTCAAAGTGCTCTAGTCAGTACTTTTTCCATCCACAGTAGTTAGGACTCAGCCTGAATTTTAGGCAGAAGTTCTCCACTTTGTGGTGTCTGCACAGTTCTGACTATGTTCAGAGTCCACTAATTTCCTTTTAAAAATTAAACTGAATCCTGTCAACTAGAATTATTTTATTTTAATAATAAAGAAAAAAAAAGAGTATGTGCTTTTCTGTATATGGTCATGTGTTTGTGCATTTTGGAAAATGATCATTGATCATGTAATCGTATGAAAGAACTATCTATCACATTATTTTTATTTTACTAATTTTACTGAATATTTGGAGGCAATCAGCAATAATACATTTTAGAACAAAAGCTTACATTTTGCTTTGGAGCTATTGACAAAATCTACCAGAATTTATAGATTGAATTAGCCAAGCTTTGCTGACTTTTTCTAGTAGGCAGATTCCTACTCTGTTTTTGCAATATATCATATATGTGTCTTATATAGATTATAATCATGATTAAACTGAATATAGGTTCCTCACCAAGAGATCTAAATTGATATGTAGTAGAAGTAGTATCAGTATTGTCACACGTACAGAGTACAGAAAAAGTCTGATTTGCATGTCTGACCAACAAGTGTAGCACCATGATGAACAAAAATGTATTAGTATACAGGACTCCATGCTATGAAACAGAAAACACAGCTGCTAATTCTGTGCTCCCATTACTTGACAGTATATAGTGCTTTCCAATATGATGTGGCCCTGATGGGGACAATGCACTTAACAAGATGGATAGCTGTCTACACCATACCTACACTACATTACCCCTGTATAAAAACACTGCTGTGCTCAGCTAGTCAACTCTGCGCCTTGAGCATGGAAAAGGCACTATATAAATAAAATGTATTATTATTATTATTATTATTACTATTACTATAAAGTGTGAAGAGCTTTTTCTCGAGATGGCCAATTGTGTAACATGAAAACTTTATCAACTAAACTAAAAGTTTTTTGTTTTTTTTTACCTTTTTGTGTTACTTGTATGAAATCAGTTCTAATCCCCTTGCTGTGTTTAAGAAGAGTCTGAAGACTCTTGTTTGGTGAATTTCGTTCTAACTGATATTAGCTGCTAGGTTTTTCATTATCTAGGCATTGTAAGTAGCTTGTATTTTGCTCTGAGCATTTCACTCGTGGTGATCAATTGTTTTACCCTTCTCCTATAACACTTGATCCTAAACAGTCCACAGATTGATGTTTACTCAGTTATGTTGAGATCTTTTGTAAGTTGCTTTGGATAAAAGTTGGCTAAGCAAAAGAAATACAAATGTAAATTTAAAATTTTTGTTGAACTGATCATTGCATCAAATGGCTAAACATGACATTTTATTCAGATTCAAGGGTTATTTTAATTTGCTTTTAATCAGCACTTCTATGATTTAGCTATTCCTATATTATCAAAAGCATTTTTCATTAATGGCAAAAAAGGAAAAAAATATGCATGATTGCTACATTTAAAACCTCAATTGGTGTACAAATGTTATTGCTGTTATTAAAAAAGTTACACTAATAATCAAGCACACTCAACATACTGCTTTCCTAACTAAAATATATTAAAAGTATTGCACTCTTTGGTGTAAAACATTGTAGTTTATTACATGTTGACAAACTAAGAGACAACACCTGTCAGTTCTTTCACAGTTTTAATGTTTTCAGGTTACACGGTTATTGTCTAGATAATAGTATACTGCTGCAACTTTCCTGTTTTCTTTCACACTGAAAAGGACATTCCCAAGAAAGAAATTGTGAGCATGAATTGTTTGCTCAAATGATCAAGAAGAGTAACATTTGTTTTTGAAGTAACACCCAAGTGTTGAAAATCAACATGGGCTTAATGTGTAACAAACAGACTTGCTTTTATCAGTGCAATGGGATTAACTCGTATGACCAGCACACTTGCATTGAGTTTTTGTTGTGCCAGTGGAGAACTCTCATCGCTCAAGTTATTAATCATGTTTTTAAATGGACATTATCTTTTTATTATCACATTATCAACTCTGTTATAGTATTTATGTTTTCTTTGAAAATATATTGTGGGTCCTGGCCGGGACGCCCCTTTGACATTGGATCTGGGGGAGCTGCCATGGGATGCACACTTTGTGGAACACTTGGTGGCAGCACCCTGGGTTGCATCGGGGCTACAATTGTGTTACACTGGAGCTCATCCCTGTTGGGCTCTGTGGCCACCACCAGGGAGAGCTGCACGGCTTCCTGAGCCCGTGTGAGCTGTAACGCAGCCACACCCGGAAGTGCAGCCTAATTAGACCAATTACCACCTGGAGCACTTCCGGGTGGGCTATAAAAGGAGCCTACAGCCACTACTTAGCCTGCCAGAGTCGGGAGGAGGAGGATGAAGCTGCCTGGGAGGAGTGGAGAAAGAAGAGTGTGGTTTTTGGGTGTTTTCTTTTGTGTGTGTTTTGGGGACTGTGCAGGGCCTGTGGGACACATGGAAGACGTGCCCCATGGCTGAAGAATACAAAAAATAAATCTTTTTGTTTATTTTTACCTGTGCCTCCATTGTCAGTCTGTGTCGGGTCAACACCTATATAGCGCCTTTGTGCCACAATATGTATTTATTAATACAAATATATTGTGATATCACATATACAGCACTTGTTTTATTTAAGGAAATGTTTACTTTGGAAACTTAAATACTTAAGGGTCCATTGAACATTTGTAGCATTTTAATTAAAATCTGCATGGCACCAGTTATCTACCTTCAGTAGGTGACAGAAATCAACAGGTCAGCAAAGCTGTATTTTAAAGTAAATGCAATATTTTGAAAAATGTATCTTGCTCCTGTTTTTGGCAGAGACAACTCTGAAACATATTGAAGCAATCTTACAATAATACATGTTGAGGAACCTACTTTCCTGCTATTTAAAAGATAAATTGGCCCATCGGCTTTTGTAAAATAAATGTTTTAATTAAGCCAAAGGAAAATTGGGTGAACATTAAAAAACAGTCCACTTCCACATGTAATTTTTAAAACGTATGTTTTATCTCATGCATTTACTCCTTAACGCATGCAATTTCCTTTGAGGAATGGTCAAAATGTTTTCGGAATGACAGACTATAATCATGGAAATCCAGATCAGTTACATGGAAAAAAAATGTGAAAGACATTTCACATTTCATAGTGCAATGTGATGAACAGCAGGATTTGCATATTTTGTCTGTAGGAGGTTTCCAGGATGAATCTTACAGGAAGTGAAAACATGCAGATACCTGGGGAAGTGTTTGAGTGTGAATTAAACTAATGGTGCATATGCGATGAAAGATAAACAAACCTTTATTTACAAAGTGCATTTCTGCAGTGAACACAATTGTAAGGCGCTATACAAGAACAGATACTGTAACTGTTTTTTTACACTTGAAGCACAGGCAAGTTAATTGTTGTGTCCGTGGTCACACAGTAATTTGGAGGCCGACGCCTGACCTTGTGGGAGAGTCCAGTTTCTTATCTACTGCAGCATACTGCCCACCATGTAGTCTAAGTTATAAAAATATGGTTAACATTTTGAAATATTTTGATGGATTGCTCAGTATTTTTCAAAACTAAAATCATTCCAAGACCCTTTCGCAATAGGTTTGAACCAAACCTGGGTCCTGGGAAACAGGACCTTTTGGAATGTCTATTATTAATTAAAAGAGCTGTAAATTCCAATGCTGAAAAATATGCAAGTTAAAA
Source organism: Erpetoichthys calabaricus (assembly GCF_900747795.2). Lineage (NCBI taxonomy): Eukaryota > Metazoa > Chordata > Cladistia > Polypteriformes > Polypteridae > Erpetoichthys > Erpetoichthys calabaricus. The sequence continues at coordinate 271,019,181 of NC_041394.2, forward strand.
TAAACCCCATGCTGGTCAGCTTGCTTTGTTCTGTCATTTACTCTAAGTATCATCGTTTTTTTTTGTAGTGATCCTTTTTTTGTGCATAAAGATACATTACCCCAGACATATAATTTATTGAAAAATGCTAATTTTTCTCTTTTTGTGTTTTTGATTGGTTATCTCTGTACTGAATTCTTTTAAATTGGACTGTCTAGATCAGGGGTGGGCAAAGTCATTCCTGGAGGGCCGCAGTGGCTGCAGGTTTTTGTTTCCAACCCAATTGCTTAATAAGAAGCCCTTATTACTCAAGTACTTCTGCTTCATTTTTATTGTGTCACTCGTTAGGATTTTGAACCTTTATTGCTTATTTTAGGCTTAAACAGCTGTAGTCTCGATTTTTAATTGCTCCTTATTAGCAATAAGATTCAAATGACAAAAGAAATCAACAATCCTCAATTTAGCTTTACACCTGTGTGCATTTATCATGTATTATTTGGTTTAATTAAATTAATTATTAAAAATTAATCAACTGGGTTGGAACAAAAACCCACAACCACTGCAGCCCTCCAGGACTGACTTTGCCCACCCCTGGTTTAGATCCACCACATTGATTTATTACTAGTAGTTAGCTACTTCAAGCATTCTTTTAATTCATTTAAAATTCACATGCACTCCTCAGCATCATTCCTCCCATAGTATATGTTGTATTCATCCATCCATCCATTATTAAATCCGCTATATCCTAACACAGGGTCATGGGGGTCTGCTGGAGCCAATCCCAGCCAACACAGGGCGCAAGGCAGGAAACAAACCCCGGACAGGGCGCCAGCCCACCGCAGGGCGCGCGCGCGCGCACACACACACACACACACCAAGCACACAATAGGGACAATTTAGAATCGCCAATGCACCTAAGCTGCATGTCTTTGGACTGTGGGAGGAAACTGGAGCACCCGGAGGAAACCCACGCAGACACTGGGAGAACATGCAAACTCCACACAGGGAGGACCCAGGAAGCAAACCCAGGTCTCCTAACTGTGAGGCAGCAGCGCTAATCATATTTTCAATAAACCTAATTGTAATTTTAATTGTAATCTTATTAGCAAATTTAACCTTCAAAATATTTTTTGTTTTCTTTAAAAGATAAGCTTAAAATGGCATCTATTACAAAATCTGAGCCATGGGTATTACATATTAATCAATTACACACTAGCATGCATTTAGTACACATATAACATACATTTATTTTAAAATATATGGAAATAATGTGATTTGCAAATTCAAAATTGTCATGAATTTTCATTTGATTTATTTGGTATATATTTGATAATTGTCCATATTTTATACAGTATAATGGGAAATAATTTGATGTTCAAAAATGTACATATTATCCAAACATTTTATGTAATTACATACATTTTCTTTCAAGCTAATGAGGTGTAAATAAATGTAGAAAATGTGGCTGAAAAGTCTGTAAAGAAAATCTCTTACATTGTACGTAAAATTTTAAAGGAAAATCTTGTCAGTTCAAAAAGCATCAGAGGATAGAGAAGACTAAGTACTTCATACTTCGAACAAAGGCGTTCATTGTAGCCAAATCAGGGCAGACATAAAGAACCACAAAGCAAGGATTTGAAGTAATTAATGATAATAAAGTTTTGAGAAATACAAGGGATGTTCAAAAAGTTTTCACATTTTTTAAAACTCTAATTATTAAGAATTTCAAAAACAAATTACATCACTTTTCTATGTAGTCACCTTCGTTTGCGATGCAATTTTCCCAGCATCGTACCAACTTTTTAATGCCCAATTACTACTCCTTCCACCTTCACCTTTTTAAAAGCGCAGAAAACTTCTCAACTTCCCTTGTAGTTTAAAATGTATTTGAATAACAACATATCACTTAATTGTATTCTGGAAATATGGTAGGATTATGAAACAGTTTAAGGTTTCAAAAAAGTCAGTGGCAACCAAATCAAATTTGACGTGAGAATGACAACTTGCCCTGTGATGGACTAGCACTCTGTCCAGAGTCAGTTTCAGTTTTGCCTCCAGTGCTACCAGATTTATTTTCTGACTTCTTACATCTATAATTTTGATTTGATAATAACATTATCCCCTTTAATGAACTACTGCTATGTCTGGAGTCAGTTTGTGTTTTGGAATTGTTCTGCCATGATATTCTCTGATTTCAGACAACTGAACACTGGATTATGTAGGTTTGGTAATAATACGGACAGATGTACTATTTTTATTTGTAAAGCATTTGTACATGCAGCGCTGTGTCATCCATCCATCTGTTTAGAGCTCCACTCACTTATTTCATTACATGGTTGTGAGGAGTCATTGCTTTTCTCACCAGCATCAGGTACAATGCAGAAACTGACAGGAGATGGTGTGCTAGTTACTCACTTACACAGAGATGATTTAGAATAGCCGATTAACTCAACTGACACATATTTAGAGCATAGGAGGAGCCAGAATACTTACTTAGAAGTGAGGACACTGCACAGACTGCATTTGAGTAGTGACCAGCCAGATAATCAAAGCCATACTGCAAAGCAGCAGTAGCCAAGACATGTCACTACGGTGCGATTTTGATAGAATATATAAATTGTTTTAATTTGAAGTTTCATTATATATGTGTGAACTGTGCACTGAAAAAATATTATTCAGCAAAAAGAGTAGAAATGCTATATGTGCTTTGTTTGCAATTGTAAAGGCTTTCAAAAATGTTCTTATTTACTTTAAGGCATACTTAAATACACTGTTGCGGCAATCTGTCATCTCTCCTCTTTACATGGGATTTAGATGAATAACATTGTGTACTTGCTTCTAAACAGGAAATATAAACAGCAAGAGAAAAAACACAAAGCAAGCTGATGATTGCTTAAGGAGTAGAAACTCTTAAAATGGTATTTCATTAGCCATGTTGCTTTAGTTTTTTATTCTTCATTTTTGCTACACTGCTTCTTAAAGGGGATCCACAGTTTATTTTTTTCCTGTCACATTTGATCAAAGCCTTGTAAGTCATGTGTTTCTCTCAATTTTGACTTCAGCTTTTGTATTGTTTGAGATAACACTTTGTGACATTTAACTTGTGGCAATCATGCTAACAACAGTGTGAAGGCTGACAGAAGTCAGAACCTCTCAGGATAAACCTTATTCAGGAATGGATTAGTGCATTTAAGCCGATGTCACATTTCCAACATCTAGTTGTTGGGGGGGTATTTCAGACTTGTTGACTGCAGTTGCTAATCTCATCTCCGGACTATGTTAATTTACATGACTGAAACTTGCTGGGCGCAGTTGTGCTCATCCCTTTATCTGACAGGCAATAGTGTGCTGACTGATGGAGCCGGTCTGTGCTGTAAAAAATAGTTAACAGGTACAGCAAGTTTGGCTACAACCTTCTTTTTTCCATTCTGTTGTGGTAAAACATGAGACATCAGACAGATTAGCTTCTCTTCTGTCTGTGAGATTCAAAGCATCCGTTCTCCTTATTCCTCATTGCTGTACTATATGAGCATTCATTGTTTGTCAGCTGTCATATACACAAAGCCAGCACCTATGACTAAATGGAAACCAATCCCGTTTGATTTTATCGGAATGAGTTGCGGACTGTTGGAGTGAGTAGCTGGTTATGTCACGTAATTATAATAATAATAAAACATTTTATTTATATAGCAACTTTTCAATGTTCAAGGCACTTAATATGTGACTGGCTTCATGGGAGGACAACGCCAACTGCCTCTGACAGTCTAAGGTTATGTAAAAAAAAGGCTACAACTGAAATTTGCTTCAGAAGTCATCTAATGGACATGGCCCATATATCTGAATCCTTAAATCCAATTTACAAATTGCATTTATATATACTGTACTTGCAATAAATTACAAATCTTAAAATTATATCTGCTTCTAAATATTTTATAAACAGAAGTATGTGTTCAGAAGTCTGAAGGAATTTAAGAAATTCATTAGGTTAGCTTTAGGCAATGCAATCATTATTGCCTTTCGCTCACCATTATCTAATAGTGAACTACAGATTTTATATGCCATGCTATAAAAGTATTACAATTTTTGATAAATTACAACTAAATACTGACACCAAAATAGAAATGTGTACAATTAGGCAATTTTTAAATAAATGATTAATCTAATATAAACCTTTTTCATTTTGTAACTGTGGCCACCAGGGGGCACACCAGCTCCCCAAACCCAACATAATCAGACACCAGGCACAAGTCCTGCAACACACAAGCTTTATTTAGTGGGAAATGCTTTTCAGTCATTCCCACTTGCTCAGCACAGTACAATAAAGCACAGCTGAACTACTTGTCTTCTCTATCCAATATCTGCAGTTAATGTCCTCAAATGAGTGTCCTCTGTCCTTCAAATGGAGGTACACAGCTGAGTCCGGCCCTGAGGTGTTACTCCTTCTGTGCTGGGCCATCCTGCTGTGTAGTGGCTGTTTGGTCTCTCCAGGACAGCCAGCCAATTATCTTTGGAGTCTTCCCTCGTGAACTGTATGTTGGTGTCCACTGAGTTACTGTGGTCTGTAAAGGCCTGTACCTTCCAGATCTTGATCTTTTCCCAGGTGTCATGAACATATCTGAACCAGTGGGTTGGTGTCGTCCTTGGATTGTGCAGTCATCATTGGGACTGAGGGAAAGCTAAAAATAGAAATCTACAGGAAACCCACCCACACTGACCAGTATCTTTTGTTTGACTCACATCACCCACTACAACACAAACTAGGCGTTATCAGGACTCTACACCAAAGAGCAGAGAACATTCCCACTTCCACAGAAGCTAAGAAGAAGGAAAACAGGCATCTGAAGACAGCCCTTAAGACCTGTGGATATCCCGAGTGGGTCTTTAACAAGGCAGTATCTTGTTCCAGAAGAAGGACAATGGTACAGTCGGTGTCACAGGACCAATGGAAGAACCTGATTATTCCATACATGGCCGGTGTGTCCGAAAAGTTAAAAAGGATTTTTTGAAAGCACCACATACCTGTCCACTTCAAACCCACTAACACACTGAGGCAGAGACTCATACACCCCAAAGACCAGATACCGAAACAGAAGAAGAACAATGTAATATATGCCATTCAATGCAGCGAAGAGTGTCCTGAACTGTACATTGGAGAGACCAAACAGCCGCTACACAGGAGGATGGCCCAGCACAGAAGGAGTAACACCTCGGGGCCGGAATTAGCTGTGTACCTCCATTTGAAGGACATAGGACACTCATTTGAGGACGTTAACGTCCAGATTGGATAGAGAAGACAAGTGGTTTGAGAGAGGGGTGAGGGAAGCTTTGCATGTGCAAATCAACAACCCCTCACTCAACAGAGGTGGAGGCCTTAGGCATAACTTGTCTTCAATTTATCATGCTTCCCTTTCATCCATCCCCAGGAAAATCAGACCCAATTCATACCTCCACCAGGTGGACCACTCTTAACAACCCACTCTATGGGGGTAGGAGGGCCTGTCAAAAGGTGTGACGGTTACATCTACCTACACCTCCCCCGTCCTTTGTTTTACTCAATGAGCCTAATCAGGGCAGGTATGAAGAAAAACTAACCTGGAGGATAAAATTGTGGTCTCTAACAATATTCCTCAGACTGATGAAGTTGCTTGGATGAGCAGTGAAACGTATCTACCTAACAAGAAAGAAGTCCATTTGCCATGACTCAGCTATCAGATAATTTCACCTGGATGACTGAGAATCTTCACAGACAATAAAGCACAGCAATTCATACAGCACTTAGTCTTCTTTGGGTTCTCTTTGTCTTTATGGCTGCTCTCCTCCTCCTCCTCGTCCTCGTCCTCCTCCTCTTCCTCTTCCTCCTGCAAGCGTCATCCTCTCTCTCCTGATTCTGGCTCTCTGAATGAAGGTAGGTAACTCCTTTTATGCTGCACCTGGGAGTACTCCAGGTGGCTTGTTAATGAGGTCCTGGCAGGTGTGGCGGAAGACCCGACAAAGTAGGGCTCTGCAGCTCCCCCTGGCTGTCCCCCCAGAACCTAATAGGGTTGTGCCAAACTCCAACTCCCATGGATCACTGGGATATTCAAGGCACCGCCACAACCCAGGGGGGCTGCCATCTAGCGCTATGGGGGAGGTAGTGCATGTGCATATCTGCTCCCCAGGTCCTTCCTTTAAAAAGGCATTCTGGACAGGTAAGGGCCCAAAGAAAAAAAAAATTAGGTTACAAAGAAACACATGCTTAAAACATTTCTAATAAAACATAATTTATGTTTTAACTTCTTCACAAAAAATATCAACTTGTAAATATAATTTTCTACCACATTTCATTATTGTTCTTGATCTGAGCAGTTATGTTGGAAGACTTTCCATGACCAGCCGAGCAGTGAGGATGAGTAAGGCACATGGCACAGCTCCGCTTGCAGAGTAAGCAGAGTAAAGTACGCAGAGGGACAGAAAATTTCACTTGTTCCTATCAAAAACAGTTTAAGAAGAAAAAAAAACTGCTGCTCACACACATTTTTCACTTTCTGTCCTCCTCTTCTTTCCATTGTGGTGGGAAGCATGAGAAGAAGAAGCAGTGACAGAGAAATGTATCAACACCACTCACTCTGAACCTAAAATAAGTGCTTACATAGAGCTTGCAGTTAACTGTCTCATATAAATACTGAGATTGAAAATATTAAATGTTTAAATCCCCTGCACATTCCGTAAAAACGATTACTAAGCTTTATTCTGTTTTTAAGAATTGTAATATTTTCAAATTCCTAAAATTTTTTTTTAAATGTCTGGTAAGTTCTTTAACATTTCAGCACTCCATTATCATAGTTTTTTGATGTCCCTTCATCTTGAAATAAACAGGGCCTGGACACTATGAATAAAAGCCATACATACTATAGAAAAGTTTTCTTAAGGAATCATGGCTAGTTTGTATAGCCTTCTCAATCACACTGAGCCTCCTTTGTACTAGCTCAGGATGGTGAAAGACTGACTAGGAAGACACCCTCAATTTCTATTCATCTCACTCTCCTGTTGAAAGTCAATTCCTTTCCATGTGATTGTTGCTTAACTTCTCAACTCTTCCTCAGAGTTTTGACATTCTGTGTGATGAAAGCTCAACAGATGCAGTTACACTTATTTATTTTGCTGATGCCTTTATCCAAGGTGACTTACAACATTTATGATACAACTGGTTACATTTCTTTTGGTTTTCCATTTGGAGCAGAGGCAGGTCAAGTGACTCACTCATGGTCACACAGTGTCAGTACCGGGATTTGATCCCACAGCCTCCAGGTTTGAAGTCCAAAGTCTTAACCACTACACCGCATTGCCTTATTGATGCAATATTATGTTTCTAAGTTCATTTTTTCTGGCATGGATTCAAGGTTTATGCTCTTCTTTTAACAGATAGTCAAGTCAAGTTGGGGAGCATGCACTGGTACAGTGCGTTGCCACACCCACTACATGACGAAACAACTCAGGATCCTGGTTGGCAACACCAAAGGCAGACATGTGGTCCAGTCCCACCCTCTGGAAATGACCCTCTATCTGCCGCAGCCAGATGTTACGTGGGCGACCCCTTGGCCTGGTCCAGCCACTCGGGTCCCCAACAATGAGGATCTTACCAGCTGGATCACCCTCGGGGAAACGCTCCACATGGCCGTAGTGCCGTAACTGACGCTCCCTCACAATGCAGGTAATGTGCCTCATTCGGGACTCCATGAGCAACTGCTCATTCAACACAAAGTCAAACCAACAGATACTGCGGTTCTAAAACTTCTGCTGATCACTGAACCTGTAAATAATCATGTTTTATATGTCATCAGTTACAATTGAAGGCAGTGTGGTGTAGTGGTTACAACTTTGAGCCGAGGTCTTCAAACCGTGAGGTTGTGGGTTCCGAGCCTGTTACTGACACAGACCATAAGCAAGACATTTCATCTGCCTGTGCTTCTGTTAGAAAACAAAAAGAAATGTAACCAATTAAATGTCATAACTTACATTATATCCATGTATACGTTCTTCATTTACCACATGCACACATTGACAAATAGAATGAAATTGTCTATTTAATCATTTACTGTGAACTAAGACATACAATATAGTGTGAACCAGAGTGATCGTATTTACTGGTCACAACAGACTAAAAAGCTTATTGAAAAGTGTAAGAAATAATGGCATGTTTAATGGGGTCACAACACAGCTGCTTGCTCTTTCAATGTTTTGTACAATAGCATTACACTGAAACTAATATTTATATGTGCTTGTACTTTCCAAAAACATGAAGAGCCATTCTGATTTATAATATAACCACAAATTTAGTGTCGTTGGTTTGAATTCAGTTCAGTGTCTTTCACTGTAGCAAGATAGAGTACTAATGTAATAAATAGACAGTGACAAAAAATATGGATGTGACATAATACAAATAAAATATATTTTTTTTCATGATAGTTTTATGCCTCGCAGTAAGGAGACCTGGGTTCGCTTCCCAGGTCCTCCCTGCGTGAAGTTTGCATGTTCTCCCTGTGTCTGCGTGGGTTTCCTCTGGGTGCTCTGGTTTCCTCCCACAGTCCAAAAGGCATGCAGTTTAGGTGGATTGACAATTCTAAATTGGCCTTGGTGTGTGTGTGTGTCCTGCGGTGGGTTGGCGCCCTGCCCGGGAATGGTTCCTGCCTTGCACCCTGTGTTGGCTGGGATTGGCTCCAGCAGACCCCCACGACCCTGTGTTCGGATTCAGCGGGTTGGAAAATGGATGGATGGATGATAGCTTTATATATGTCCTTGAGTGAATTATTTATTCTTAATTTGCCATTTTCTTTCATTATACCATGAAATGCCAAAAATTTACTATCTTTACTCACACCACATACATACTACAAAATGATGATCTATCATTCAAGAACATTATTAAAAAAAAAGCCACAATGTAATTTCCAAACATGGAGTGACTAATCTTGAATTTGTACTCAGAACTCAGGAGTTATCATGCAGATAAAAACACAATATCAAGTAAACACACATTTTATCCATTTACCCATTTTCTGAACTTGTTTATTGCAATTTCTGCTTGACAAGGATCACAAATAATCCTGGCTTCAATGGCCGTAAATTAACCTCACACAGGATGCACACACCCATAAAGTAAAATCCAATACATTTCATGGTTGCAGAGGGCAGAATCTAACTCAGCAGCATTGGGCACAAAGCAGGAAGCAACCCTGAATAGGCTGCCAGTCCATGATGGAGACCACTCACACTTACATTCACACAAAAACAACAAATACAAATATAAAAAAGAAACATAGCAATAAGAGAAACTGCCAGTTATTCCAAAAGGACTGAAACTGTGCAAATATACCTATACAATTAGACATCTTGCCTGAAGAAGGGGTCTGAGTTGCCTCGAAAGCTTGCATATAGTAATCTTTTTAGTTAGCCAATAAAAGGTGTCATTTTGCTTGCCTTCTCATTACCAACATAACACTAACAATTAAAATGATGTAAAGGTGGATAGGATGAAGTCTTTCTACAGCAGAGGGTAAGAGTTAGCCTGAAAATATTCTTTTAAAAATGTATCTCTTCGAAAACAGGAGCAAAACTGATCCCACTCAGATACTCACTGTTGTCTACAATGTGGGAAAGGACAGACCTTCACAACTGAGTTTGACAAGCTTCCAGCCTGAGCAACAGAGTCCAGTGGTGATTGTGCACATAAAATTGTAATTTACACTGCAGTGATTTCCAAAGTGAGCAACATCGCAGAGCGTGTTACATTTACGTTATAATTGTTAACATATGTCTGCCACTGGAGCACAGGGCAGGTTATGCCATTTACTCAGGGTCACAGTGAGTCAGGAGTGCAGATTGGACTAGTAACTCTTAGGTTTCCTGCGCAACTCCTTAGCCATGGAGTCACACTTCTCACCACCTAAGGAGGTCAGCATGCATAATAAACTCTAATACAGCATACAAAATTAAACGTTTTTCATCTAGAGATAGTGTGGGACCTGAGAGACAAACAGAACCTGGTAAGAATTGCAAAGAAAGGCACAACAAAGCAGGTGATGAGCAAAATGGAGCATCAAGAACAAATGGGAGAAGAATTTATTCATTTTGATTTATTTTGAAAATAAATACAAGCTTTAAGACGATAGGATTTTTTAGAGAAATATGATGTAACATTAAAAACAGAAATCTGTCTGAAGATGAAATCAGTTCAGCGTGGATTTTTTTGCTCCTTTCTTAATCTGGTAAACATTTGTTTATAAAGAATATTCCTGGCCTAAGATTAATGAATTTACAGTGAGTTGGATCTTTTATACATCCACCATAATAGAGGTTTCTGTGTACAGTAGTAGATATAAGTCTTATTTTAACTGTTACTTCATCTCTGGTATCGTTTTCTGCCATCATTTTATGCTTATTTGATGCTATAGTACTAGTTGATAATGAAGATATTAGAGGTTGCCTTGGCCTGACTAACTGGTGGACTAATTAATATGACTAATAATGCTGACACGTCAAATCTTTTCTTGCTTGGATGGTGGAAGAACTAAACATTGCATTATTTTGTGGATCTTTTTTATCAACTCCTGTTCTTGTATCTCCCTTTCTCTTGGTGGTTTCTTTTTCTATGCCAGGTTCTCCAACTTTCTGAACTCTTAACATTTTGCTAAAACAGTAAAAGCAGATTTGATACAGTGTCCAATCTATATTATAGTGAATGTTTCCAGAAGAATCCACAGCCGTGCCTATGTGGTGTAGGCAATGAAAATTTTAAAAGAAAAACATTTTTAAACCTAGCCAATTAGAGGTCCTTGATTGTTTGAGGTTCCTGGCCTGCAAATCAAATAGCTTGTGCGTGTGACATATTTTGAAGACAATAATGGAAAAATTTCCAGCCACTGAGTGGGCCTGGCTCATTTGGCATTAAATCTTTGGTGGTTGTAGACATGCACAAGACTTGGCAGCATCTTGCTCACCAATATATAATGAGTTCACTCTTTGCAATCAGACAAACAGTAGTACCACCAAATTACCCTAGTATTCACACCTTTGGAATGTGTGAGGAAAACACAGTGACCTGAGCAGACCCATGTAGATACAGAGTGAAAGTAAAAACTCTGCATAGACAATGACCCAGCTAGGAATAAAACATGCACTTCAAAGTTGTGAGGCAGTGACATTAACACTGCCCCCCAAGCTTACAGGATAGACTTACTCTTGTTAAATTGTTACCTGACTACACTAAAAAGATTTTAAGCTGATGTACTATGTATTGTTTTTCTGCTTGGACAAGAATGTAAAACACTCAGCAATTTAAATATCTTTCCTTAACTTAATCCTAAGAAAAATAGTGAAATGTTAGACAAAACCTACAAAACCTGTTCTTTTCAATCCTTCAATCCACTATTGGATTTTGTAGATAACTGTTTCTACTTTCCTGCGGTGGGTTGGCACCCTGCCCAGGATTGGTTCCCTGCCTTGTGCCCTGTGTTGGCTGGGATTGGCTCCAGCAGACCCCCGTGACCCTGTGTTCGGATTCAGCGGGTTGGAAAATGGATGGATGGATGTTTCTACTTTCAGATAATGCTATAATAGCTTTATTCTGTTTGCTAGCATCATACCATTTAGCAGGAATTACTTTAAAGCTGCTTGTCAAAGAAATTTTCAGTAGTCAGTTGACAATGATCTGACAGTATAGGCCCTATTATAATAAAAGGCATTTGGAAGAATACAGTCCTCCACACTTCAAACCATATCTTCATATCTCCAACAGCACCTGCTCTCAATTCCCACAAATAGCTACTATGTTGTCATTATTGAGGCTAAGTTATTTTCCTTAAAAACTTTTCATTTTTAAACAGGCTTTTGACAATGATTAATTTTCAGCACAATTTAGTCTAAAGCATTTCAAGAACACTTTAATTGTTGAAATCTAGATAAACAAAAAATATAAGAAGGAAGCATTTGATGCAGTGCATATAGATAAATCAAAAGGATAAAAATCAAACAATATTATAAAGATGGTTAAGAGTGAGAAATATTTAAAAGAAAAATATATTTTATTTGCTGTAGATTAGAAACATTAGAAACTAATCTAATAACCTCACTTTGAGTGGAAATTTCTCCTTTAATCACTTATCGTTGTCTCTGGCATATTACCCTACCTAGAATTTAATTCTGTAAGTTATCTCTGTTGTATAAAGGCTCCTGGTTTCAAAATTAACCTTCTGAACTGTTCAAGCATATCAAATGCTTTTTGAAGGTCAAAGTAAGTTGTATCACAGACTTTGTTTTGGTCTGACACTTTTGTTGCCATTTAAAAAAAATCTAAAACATTTGCTTTGTCAGGATCTTCCTTTAATGAAACCATCCTGGTTTTTATTTATGGTTCATCATAAGCGGCGTCTTCCGCATCGTCTTCGAAACGTAGTATCTGTGCTTCGCTTTATTGAGCTTTTCACGAGACAGCATCACAAATATCAGGTCGTTCCAGTCCCTTAAGAGGATCTGCTGTGGTAAAGCGGCAAGGCAAACGAATCTGAACACCAGTGACCCGAGATCGATCCCCACAGCTCCCACCCCAAATTTATGCGTAGCTTTTCGTGAGGCAGCAATTCGTGAATAAACAAAGATCAAGATCCAAATGAAGATTATATATAAAGATTGTTTCATAATTAATTTTGAATCTATTCAGATCAGTGGCGTAACTAGGAGCAGGTAGAGGGGGCTGTCTGCCCCAGGCGGCACATTTTTGGGGGCGCCATTATTGGCCAAAAGGCTCAGTACAATTTGTGTGTAAGCAGCAGGGTTTGGAAAGGTATCACTCATGAATGAAAAAAGTCAAAATTCTCTGATTTTTATCCACAAATGCTTCAAAGTAATTTTTAGACTGTCCTTCTGTGACGGCATCAGACACAACAGTAACAAAAATAAACATAAACATTACACCGATAATAATTTTTAGGAAGTTAAACAACTAATTTGCAATTTATAACTTTGTTTCGTTATCAATCCAAATGCGTTCTTGCTCTGCGCAGAAAACATCCCCACCTATCACTTGTACACTACACTGGTTCTGGTTTTCGCAGCATAATTATATTAAACTAATAATTAGAACATGGCTTATCAGTGCATCTATACTATATTCTTGTCTAGCTGATGCTTATAAATAATTATATTTGAAAAATTATTGCTGTTTCTCTATATATGAATAAATCTATGCAAAATTTATCTTAATTTTTCTCTATACGTCATTTTAATTTTCTATTTAAATAGGTTAACATATACAGATATGTTGGAGGGCGGCAAAACTGAAGCACTACCCCGCCCCAAGCGGCACGAATTCGAGGTACGCCACTGATGCAGATGTTCTTATTGTGGACTGAAGGCACATTTGCAAATTTTCAGGCTGCAGGTTCTTCCATAGTGGTATATACTGTACTTACTAAAGTTTTATGAAGAATTTCCTTTGTTTCTTTCTGTTCTTCTGGTAATATCCTGTTAGGCTGGGGGTTTATTTGTCTTAGAGCTCACAGTGTCCCCACATCTGACTCTGATCCTATTAAACTCTACATTTTATTTGACAGTTTAATTTCCTCTGTAAAATATTTATATCTAATAGTTTTCCCTTCTGCACAAAGTTTTAGATTTTTAATAAATTAAATTTAGTTTGCCACACACTATGCCCCTATTTCAGTATTCTGTGCAGTTTCATGCTTACCTGATTAGTCGGTTTAAGCTTATCTACTATATCACCCATACTTATTCATAAGGAGCCAAATTATTATTTTGTTCATTCAGTGAAGAGAATTTTTTCCTCCTTTTTTGGATTATGAAATTGGATTGATTGTTAGCTGAAAAATGAGTAACCTACAACAGTACTTTTTTTGCGAGTTTAAGTATAAACTCATAGGAAATACTTTATATAAAACTAGCCTATCATAAATAGGTATGGGTGTGTGCATAAATATGTCCTGTAATGGACTGACATTCAATTCAGGATTGACTTCAGCCTTATGCCCAGTGCTGCTAGTCTATTTTCAAATTCTTCAAGACTCCAAAAAAGTCTGTTGTGATAAAAAATGACTTCAGAAATTGATGGGAGGCATTCATCTGTGGCCTACTTTAAAAGATGGATGCAGGACTTACACCTTACAATTTACTTTCATTCCTTATTTATATGGATGTTTCACCATGACTGTCACTTTGAACAGACAAGTGACCAGAAACAAATCCTTACCGCAAGAAAAACAGAGCCAAGAATTTGTGATAAAGGTTTATTATGTAAAAACACAGAAGGCATGTTTTACTAAAATTTAAAGCTTTTGTTTTCATGTTTGAACAAGTGTCTATAAATGCTGTTTTAAAGGGCAAAAACAAGCTAAATAATACTTCACTTACAAGGTTGTGTTCAACTCATCTATGATTGTGAAAAAGTAACTTTGATCTGAAAAATACCTGAATATTCACTTAAAAGTTCAGTTTCCAGATCATTGTTGTACAGACTGTTTTATCTGCAAGTGTTTTTTACATCCTTTTCCAGTATTACATGCTGATGAAAGACAACTAATGATTTTTATTTTTGTTTTATTGTTTTTCATTACCATATATGTTGTACCATCTTGTTTTTACACTATACAAATTTAGCATATACACGGTTCAACAGCTTTCAAATACAGTAACAGCTCAGTTGATTTAAAACTGATAGTTCTGACTTGTAGCTTAGCTACAGAAATATATGAAATTGCCTCAAATACTGATAATTGAAAAAAGGTCATTTATAAATGTTGCTATCCTCCATACTAAATATTCCAATAAACATCATGGGCAGCAGTTGTAAAAGACAGTATCCAGACCTGGATGATGATGATGATGATGGTGCAATAAAGGGTCTACTCAGTCACCAAAATCCACATCAAAGTGTTCAGTCCACCTAACCTGCAAGTTGTAATGATGTGGTAGGCAGCCAAAGTAAACACATAAACACCAGGGGGAATGTGAAAAATCCTTGTGGGAAGTATCCCAGCCAAAATTCCAGCCTTCAGCAGCAATACTCACCCTTACTCCAATCTCTAAATGGTAAAGATAAAATAAATAAAATACTGAAATCGAACGAAATTGTTATTACTTCAGAAATTAAAGCTATCTTCTTTCACTTCTATAACTTATAATACAAATGAAAGCTGTAAAAGTAACTTTGCAAGCTTGAAAGTTACATAAATAAGTTGATGAATTAATACTCTGCCTCACAATTCGTTTATAGTTTCCCAACAAGAATTTTGTTCAACTTTTAACCTAATAGAAGGTGAATTTAAGTGCAATCAAGATAGGAGAATCTGAATTTAATCATTCTGTCCTCGCCTTGTGTCTTAAAAATATTTTAAGGATAAGAAGCAACTACCCATAGATATATTGTGTAAGTAAAAAGAAAATTGTAGATTACGTTGCTGTATACTCAGCATTGCTTAAAAGCATTTGATTCCTGTCATAGTATGTAGTACTGTGCTGTTGGTTGCAGATGGACAGAAATTAACCTCATGATCACCCAGGCTGTGCACCAGTGAAATATAAATTTATATTAATTAAGAAACATTTAAAGTGTTTTTTTAAGTAATGGCATTTTGACTTCACCCATGCCATTCTGGTGAGCTATAATACTTCTGTAATTCACAAAGTGTGTCAACTTATCCAGAACATCTTGATTAATATGTATTATTATTTACCTTTAATAAAAAATGCAGGGATATATGATAAATGGGTGTACCATACTGAACATGCAGGCCAGGCCAAATCACTGTACAAACAAGACACCAATATATTAAATAACAAAGAATTAACAGTTAGACAAGTAGCACTTCTGCCTCAATATTCCACTTGGAATCTTCACGACCACCCAATGTCTATGTGGGCTTTTCTCCAGTTACTCTGCCTGTCTTCAAAACCATGTGTGTTAGGCTAACTGGGGACTCTAAACTGGCTCTGTGTGATTGAATGTGTGTGTGTGTGTGTGTGTATCATGCTAGTGCACAATCTCAGGTTGATTGTTGAGTTTTACCTGATGTCACCTGAATAAGCAACTCTAATATTGAATTAAGCAGGTATAGAATGAATGAATAAATGTAGCACCAGAATAGAGGAAGTGAAGAAAAAGTTACAAGAATTGTGCTTTGGAAGATACAGAAGTGAAGATAAATAGGAAGAAGATGGAATATATGATGATCAAGATTCAGAAGCTGGCCTACAGGGAGAGCTATTGAAATGAGTGGATAAATTCAAATATCTAGGATCAGTGGCAGTCCAAGATGGAAATTAGATGCAGGGTAACCCATAAAGTGTTGTGTGGATTGAACAATTGGAAGAAGATATCAGGAGTATTGTGTGATCGAAGAATTAAGGTGATGATTTAAAGGTTGGGTAAGATCATCAGTGATGTATGGAACTGAGACATGGGCAGTAAAGGGAGTGCAGGAAAAAGAAGTTAACTGTGCCAGAAATGAGAATGTTAAGATGGATGTTTGGGACAGAGTAAGGACAGAGTAAGAAATGGAACAATCAGAGGTACAACAATAGTGATAAGAAAGTACATTAAAGTGGGTTGAAGTGGTATAGGTGTGTGATGAGAAGAGACAATGAATATGTGGGTAAAAAGGGTGATGGGAATGGAATTACAAGGGAAGAAAAAACAGGGGAGGCCAAAGTGGAGGTGGAGGAATAAAGTAAAAGAAGATCTGAAGGAAAAGGGTCTAACTGAGGAGGAGCTGCTGAACCGAGCTGAATAGACAAGATTGATCAGGTACATCAACCTTGCACAGAAGTGGAAAAAGATCAATAGAAAGAAGAAGAAGAAGTAAGCCTTATGTGTTGTGATGTACAAAGGTTTAAGTAATTACTATGCTTTAGTAATTGTCCTGGTCTTTTTAATGGTCTGATTATTTGTCTTGCCTGTACAGGCTCTATTTCATTTTTACTGTGCAGTCTTAATATATGCATTGATTCCTGGTCAAAAGAAATCTATTAACTGCTTTGCACAACATTTTCTGAAAGTAAAAGGAAATGTCAAGCATTGAGTGATTCAAATCTAAGGCTTCACACTGGTGGAGACATCTAATTGGCCATCAGGAGACTGTCTGCCTTGTGTGTACTGCTGCAGATTTAGACAATAACTTCCTGGAATCATAAATCAGGTAATTTGGTTGTTAAATCTGATGAATGGGCAAACAAGGCTAAAAACCTGAAGAAGCACATCAGTAGTTTTCATATTTATTTATTAATTCAGCAGATGCTTATATCCAAAATAACAAAGAAATCAAACAAAAACTATATAAAACAAATATTAGCAAAACCGTACAAATCAGTATTTGTTTGAAGGTAGAAGGTAGAATATTAATAATTGTGAAGTGGCTGTTAACTAAGTACTGTATATCACATATTAAACATATCATATTTTTAGGGCAAAATTAGGAAATGTAAATAAAAGGCCTAAACAGAAAACAGTTTTTATTTACTCTTAACACTTAAAATAAATAATAGTTGAACTCAGAGCCACAGATGCAGGATTCTGTAGTTCTAACTGCTATTAAAACAAAGTATTGCTCAAACAACCACCCACTCTTTGATAGTTAAATTCTTAACCTTTTCAACATTCCACCAAACTAACAATGAATTATATAACAGAAGTAGTTTCATATTTTATTATTTAAAAATTAAAGAATTAATTTTGTCATTTTTTGCTTTTCCAGCTTAAAAGCATGCTGATGGCATAAGATCTTTGAGTCATTAATGCATCAGTGTTAAAATACTATGAAAAGATTTAGAATAATGTATACAGTGTTCAATCATAATATTATAACACTGAATTTTAGCAGCAGAGGGTGGCCGCAACAAATGAAAACAGCAGAATTAAAAAGGCAGGAATAGAGAGCATTCTGAGCTGGTAGACTACTATTTAAAAAAGCAGGGGCATGTTCAATGGCAGCTGCTAGGGGAGCCTATAAATACGTAAACCTACAACAGTCATGCAGTACACATCTTAGCATGGTATTTTGAGCAGTCATTCTAAATTATTATCATTGCCTTTATCATATAACTGCATACAACAGACCGTAATATATCAAACATGATTTTACTTCAAGAAGGAAAGAATATTCTGAAGAAATGTGTTCCAAACAGTCTCTTCTCCAGGTAACAGTGGTATTGAATGCTTTTACTTTGTTTCTCTCCTTTATGACTACTGAAGGGTAGAGCAATTTTAAACTTCTGAATCTAGCAGTGGTTAAATGTACATGAATAAGCAGATCCATCCATAACTTCTGAGTATACTCCAAGAAGAGTTTTTGTTTTGTAAGGTGGCTCTATGTGACTAAGGACTTAGAGCTAGAACTTTGACATGAATTTTATGCACTCAGATATGGTTCTCACACTGCCATTGAGAACCATGTTCACTTTTTTGGTGTGTGGGCTGTTTAGCCATACTGCAGTGCAATATTCCGTTACTGAGTATATACTGTACTACTTAGGGCAGTTATAAGCAGAGTCTTTTGACAAATGCTCTTCATGACAGCCCTTCTACCTTTCAAAGAATTGTGTTCCTGGTCTTTAGCTTTGCAAAAATGTATGTATTATGTTTCTTGTTGGATAGTGTTCTATTGAGGGAGAAAAACTCCCTTAGAGGCTACGGTGATGGCTGTATTACCCAACTTATTTTTAAGATACAAGAAGCTTCTCACAGTTCTGGTAGCTCTCAGGGATCACTTGAAAGTTTTTCAAATACTGCCCTAAATTCTATAGATCTTTATTTTTCCAATTTGGCCATTAGAAATAATGGCTATAGTAACCATTATAGTAGTTATAATTGAAATAATGGCTGAGTCATCAAAATGCCAAAAATTTACATGTTGTTACAGCTATATCCAATATGTAGGCATTGAATAAAGTGGAGCAAGAAGTGATCCTTACCGAAGGCCATTATTGAGTACTGTTTGCAAGCTCAGTTGATTGTTAAGTAGAATCTGGAACATCCTACTAAAGAGCATGCCACTTATGAGCCTAACATGATCTTTACATTAGATGGCTTTCAGTAGTTTGTATATAACTCCTTCTCTCCCTACAGCTTGGTCTACTGGGAGATGGTCATTAATTATGTAACTGATTCCTTGGTAGATTAATTGCTCCTGCAATGTATACCCTCTACTTAAATGTACAATGGGCCGATAGCTTCTGGGTTTGTCATTGGCCTTTCGTGGTTTGAGGGTAGAATGCCTAGAAGTGTTTTGGAAGCTTTTTAGCTTTCAGAACATCTGAAAAAAACACAGCAAGCCTTTTTTTTTGCATTTTTACCCAGGTGAATTAGGAATTCATTACAGATTTTGTCAATTCCAGGAACTTATCCCACTTGTATTTAGTTCAGAATCTTGGGTGCAATTCTACCTTGCCTCCTTGTGGTACATCCTGGGTAACATTTAAGGGGCAGAACACCTGGCTGCCAAAAATGCATACATCAGCATCAACACAAGGGGGGAAGACACCCAAAAGACAATTCAATTTTTTGTACAACTTCACATAAGGAGGTATGCCTACCCAGATGCAATGATTAACTGTTGTGGGAGTCTTACCATGTGAAGCTGCACCTAACAGCTCGTTATAATCGATGGAATGAAGAGACAACAGCTGTGGAAATGGGGATTCGATTAGAGGGAGAAGTGGCAAATGCATTGTTAGATGTATGTCTAGAAGACAAGGGTGACTTGACTGCACTGGTGACAGTGCATGAGAATAAGATCGGGACGTGGAAAATACCACACCCAACATTTCACTCAAAAAGGGCTATGAGAAGCTTGGAGGACAACTGTAATTTACGGACACCAGGGATATTCCAAGTCTCATGACCTTCCTAAAAGTGATTGCAACACTGAATGTACAGCTGACATCAGCCTAAAAACTTCTGGGAGCTTCAGGGATGAACTTGTGAAAACTAAGAGGGCTAAAGTTGTCTTGTGCTTACCTGGCAAACCTTACCAGCCATGCTGGGCACTGAGTAAAGGATACATGACACCTAAGAAGGAACCAGAACACCCCAGGCTAAAGAGCTTGGATCTGTCCAGAATCACTACCATAGCCATGGGAATATTTCAGTGGGTCAGGTGAGTGAGGAAAACATCACCCTATTTCGCAAGTCTTTGCTAGAACAAGCATTTAAACTATTGGTCACCAATGTTCCCTATAATTTTTTGCATTGATGAGCACATGTGAATAACGCATGAGTTGTTACTTACTCCTTGTGAAAAATTTCTTTAAAACCCCTTTTGAATTTTGAGAAGGGGTACCATGACATAGGTGGGGACTGTCTCCCCTGTGAAGTATCAAGTGCTGTTAAGCACCAAGACACAAACAATAAGAATTCTAAATGAGATTCAGAAGCCATGGGTGGATGAAGAAATATCTGTGCAGCATTTCTAAATTGCTGCATGGGATGGGGAGTGAATGGCGCCAAAACACCTACCTGGCAGTTACTGAAATTACTGTGTGGCACCCACAAAAAAAGTGCGTTACCACACACTTGTTCAGCTTAAGGGGAACATACAGTAGTAGGTTGCTTGGGTCTTTCTGATTAGCTCCCATTTCTACTGCAAATTCAAGTCTGTTTTCTTTGAAACTCTGGTAGACACTGGTTCCATCTCTCTTGTGCTCGTGGGATATTGGATACTGCATATAACACTGGAGGGCTGGGGAGATGTGTTGGGCAAATTGAAAATGGCCACAGAAGCAGAAATTCAAATGTGGAGTATAAGGTATCCATATGGCACGTTCAGTTTAAACACAAGTTCTGTGCAATTCCATGCACCATAGAAGCAGAATTCTTAGCAGCACAAAAAGCTATCCTAGACATTGAAAAAGGAATAATGTGCAACCAGCAATAGAAAGAAGTGCATGTTGCTGGGATCAAGCTATACCCACATTACTCACATTAACAGGCTGTTAGCAAAAGGTTTTAGCAGCGAAAATCTTTATCTGATATGGGAAGGTTTGGAGATAACACCACTGATGGGCTGACTCCTAATGCCAATCTACACACTGGTAAAGGGCAACAAAAATGACTAAAAATCCATTGGATCACTGACAGCTAGAACTATTTGGTTGCAGTATAATAAAAGCTATTGTTTAACCTTGGGCATGCTATTATTTTACAAATATCTAAAAAAAATTAGAATGTATTCACATTTGCTCTTTAGAATCATGCAAGTATACTTTGTTATAACAACCAAAGGAAATAGCAATAAAAAGCAAAACATAAAAATCAGAATTAATTTGACATTTTATATTTGCCAAGATGGTAGTGCGTTACTTAGTGCTGATGCCAACAAGCTCAGAGTCTAGAGTTCACATCTCAGTCTGGGCACCACTGGTATGGAGTTTTCACATTCTTCCCTTGTTTGTGCACTTCTTCTCCAGGTATTCCAATTTCTGGTTACAGTCTCAAAAACATAGTTTAGGGAGAACTGTGATTTAAAGTAATGGTACAAGTCTGTATGTAGGATGGTATTTGCTTTGCATCCACTGCTGGGAGGAGAGGCTCTGGCTCTCCGCTATTCAATACTGGAATCATCAGGTTCAGAATATGCCTGGATTGATGTATATTTTTTAAAGAAGAAGCCTGAATGACTGTATACATTAAGACTAACATTTGATTTGTTTTGTTTTATGTTTATAGCCAACATCTGCTCAGACTAATAAAATAACCAAAAGAATGTCAAATGAAATGGTAGTACCAGTCATTTTAAACAGTGTGTCTGCTTACAAGCTGGAATGCATGCAGGCTGCATAAACTATGAATAAAACTAAAGACAATACTTTTTTCTGTTTGGCCGGCAATAAATTTCAGCCATTGGCTACACAAGATACCATTAGTAATTAGTAGTACCAGTAACCTTGTTACTACTGCTTGCTACAAATTAAACCAAAGTAGACATTTATTGGGGTCTTTTAGTTTTTTTCCTCATCCTACAAGTAGAAAGATGCTTAGCTGCTTGGCCCTTTTCAACCCTGGACATAAATCATAACCCTAGGAGGGTTCAAAAACCTAAGGTCTTCTTGAGTGTTTAGACATCCACTTATCTCAAAGACATATTTCCCTCTAACATCTCTATTGCAACATCTGTTTTGTGCAACCTCTATTTAACCAATTAACCCGATACCAACCTTTAGTTTAAAAAGCTGTGCTTCAGTAACTCATTGAGAGCTTTGTAATCAAATCCTCTACAACTGCCAACAACCTGAGGCATGAGAGAAAAGTACACCCTGAAGATGGAAGAAGTAATTTCCAAACAAAATGGCTTGAAGTCATTCTTTACCATGTTTGCTTTACATACTTGGGTGATGGAGATTTATTTCTCCTCAGATTAAATAACCAGTCTTTCTCAGGATCGTTAATCTTCTATGCATCCCATTAAGTACAGGTACGTAACCAGAGATTTCAAATTATAATTAAGCAAAGAAATTTGATTAATAAATCAGAGAATGTAAAACTGGTCACTTAACCAATAAACACAAAGTAAGAAAGTAATAAATTTTTTTAAGAAATTAGTAAATTATACATTATGTACTGTAACAATAATCAGCAATTTGAGCCATATCTTAAAAATTAACAGAAGCATTTATTATTTTCACTTACAGCTTAAAAAAATATTTAAAAAAATAAAGTTTATGATGTTTACATAAGAAAAATAAGAATAAAGTAATTGGTCCCCAAGAACAGGTATTTAGATGCTCAGCCCATAGAAAGGATAATCACTTAAAATCTGTTCTTGTATACTTCAGTTACCTTCCTGCATCTTTCAGTTAAAATGTTTCCCCACACTTTATCTGCAGCTTGTTTCAGTTCTTTAATATCTGAAGGATATCTTCAACCCCACTGCTGTTTTCAGATTTAACCATTAGTTGTCAATGAAATTCAGAATTACTGTATGCCCATATTTGTCAAGCGTCTCAGAATTATTCCTAGGAACTGCACTAAAATTCTGACTAGGACAAGAATTTGCCCTACCCCAGAGTAGAACATGAGAAGTAGTTATGAAGTGTCCTACACCCACAACCAGGTACGAGTAAGAATTCATGCTTGTGAATTAACAAAATCATGATTTTATGCCACCTTGAGCTGCAAAATGGCATTCAGGTGAATTTTTGTAGTTTTCTGATACTAATGCTAAGGCTTCACCACAAAGATAACAATAATAATAATCTATATATACAGTATAAAAGTCAATGTATGTGTGTATGTATGCATGTTCCAGCATCACTTCCAAAAAGCTGGAGCGATTTTCATGAAAATAGGTATACAAGTTTCTAATTGGTCAACTAAAAATACTGTAGGGTGAAATCAACCCTAACCCACCCCCTTCTGGGTAGTGTGGGGGTGATCTTGCAGTCTTGTATGCATGTTATCATCCACTTGACACTCAGAACAACCACCAGCGGGCGAACTGGAGGTGACTACCAGCATTCTTTATGTTTGAGCACCACCATGCCCCTGTTGCTTTTGAAATTAAATAGAGTTGGCCAATTCCAAGCTTCAACTGGATGATAACATACAGTACATACAAGACCGCAAGACAAGCAAATTAGTGAGTCTTCATTGTTTCTTCATTTATTCTTATCTTTAAAGTTGTGGGGGGTTTTTTTATTATATTTTTCTCAAACAATTAAAAAGAAAAAAACACTTTATTTTCCTCCCAGGCAACAACGAGTATTTCAGCTATGTTAACTAGTATTAATAATAACAATCAAAGTAGTAAGACAAGGAGAAAAAGGAGAAGGAAAACATAATAAGGTAGAATATTGTGTTAAACTGCATGTAATTGTTGTTGCCATGTCATAACAGCATCAAGAATAATACTGTAACAAGCACCAAGATGTAAAGACTGAGACACATACAATATAAATAAATATATTGTATATATACAATACAATATAAATAAGACAGTGGATCCATTGATGTGGATCATTCATTTATTTAACAATGAATGATCCACAGCCATACTTTCAGAAGAATCACCTTTCTGCTGTTATGAAACACCTTGTAAAATAACAGTTACTGAAACTATCCACAACTATTCTTGCGCTGTTACTGCAGTTGCATTCAGTCTTCCAGTGTGTTCCTGACTGTCATGTGGCATGTCTGTCTCTGTGATACCACATTTATTTTCTGTCAGGCACTGTTTATCTAATGCCCTGGAAGTCTCCGCCTGCCTTCTTGAGCCTTCCTGATCCTATAAATTGTAACGCAAATGTTCCTGGGGTTATTGGAATGTAGAGCTCAGTGTACCTGTGTAATTTTTCACTGCCAATGACAAATCCATTGCGGCCTAAGTTCATTAAAGTATGCTTGCTACTACAATACAGTCTGTATCACCTAGGGGTTGATACTGTGATATTTCTTGTGATTCACATATGTGTGCTCATCCACACCTAGGGCGATGATCTTTATTTGTGTGCCACCAATCACACCAACAACTTCAGGAAAACGAGTGATTTGCATGAATGAGATACTTGATAAATAAGGGCATCTGACACATTGCTGGCCATTTCAGAACAGTCTAGCCTCTTAAACCACTACTGGGTACTTTAGGATTTATGTTTGTATGATTATCCCTTTTGAGAATAGCTTTTATCAAAAGTGTTTGATCCTCCAGTCTAAGAGTTAGACATTGCTCTCATGTCTTCATAGACTCCAGATATGATGATGTCTTCAACAAATTTAAGCCCTTCTGACCATAAATCATCCCCATATTTTCATGCAACAAGCATTGTTTTTTGACTTTAATGAAAGTTTTCATATTTGTAAATTCCTAAATATATGTACTTTTTGTTTAATATGTTCACAGAACATTTTCTAAGAAAGGTTTAGGCCTATTTAAGTATGATTTTTTTTTCAAAGTTTACTGTGTCTGTTCAGGTTTGTGGCACCTGTTATTTTGGTTGGTTTGGTGTCCTATGTACAGGCATAATTGTTCCAGATCTCCTCAGGTCAACCTTTTGATCTTTGAAAGAGTTATTTTAAAATTTTTCACCAACTGACAGAAGATAGAGTGTAGTCAGTTTTCCTCCTACTTCCATTTCCAGTGGAGAGTCCAATACCATGGTGTAGACTGTGTTTTTAATGACATTTTGAACTGTAGGTTTTAGAAATACGTGTTTTGATTTAAAGCTTTAAACATTCATTGAAAATTCTTCTGTCTTTTTCACATTGGAAAGTTGGAGAAGAATAAGGCCTGTTTTGTCACTTTAAAAGTTGATGTACACAAATGGGTGTTTTAAAGCTGCCGACAACTTAACATAAAGTAAGGATGTGTACAGGATAAGGAGAATCAGCTCCTTCTCATCAATACCAACTGAATTCTTGTGAAATGTGCTAATTATTTTCTCAAAACCTTATTTAGAACTCTTTAACTAAAACGCTAAACTTTATAATTGTTTTCGTTATATTTTGTTTTTCTAAGTTAATGTAAGGGAAAGTAATAAAACTGATAAGACCATTATTTTTCTTTTTTCATCAAAGTTTTAAGACCTCTCTGGGACAGTGTAACTCTGTAATATAGGCTTTATGTATCCTGATGACACCCTAGGGAAGTGGAGGAGGCTAGGGAGCAGAAAATGTGTCATGAAATACTACAGTTTGATCATTTTATTACACTTTTGACCTATCACTACTCCTGAACTTTCTGTGTATTTAATTTACTTAAAGTTTGGAATCTATAATATTTTTTTCATCTCTTCAAAATTGTGTTTTGCATTGCAATTAACAATGAAACTGATCAAGACAATGATCTTTACAGGATTGTGATAAAGGAGGATCCATATTTAGTTGCAAATGTCTCTCATCTGGTTAATGTACCTCTTCCATTTTGAAGAGCTGCATGTGACACTGTGATTTGCCATGAAAATAAATAACTTACTAGGCCAGATGCTGTGAATGGCCATCTTACATCCCCAATCAAACAGCTTCTTTCAGTCACAACTGTATGGTGATTGCTCAAGGATTAGCAGCAGCACACATCTGTTTATTTCTGCCTTTGATATATTAAACAAAAATTACTCATTCTTTACAAAGTGGTAGATGGTATTAATGAGAACAAAATTGATAATTCCTAATTAATTCGTTTACCCACAGAGAACCATGAAAAATGATAGGATCTTTATTATATCCTGGACCTCAAAAAAATGTAAAACTTTGCTCCCAAAGGATGTTGGTAGTGGAATCTGAAACAGCTACATTACACGTGTAATTCTATTTATTTGTTTTTCTTTTTTCAGTTTTTAATTTGGTAGTCCAAAATAACATTTATAGCTATGTATAATCCATTTTCATATATATGATCCAGTAAGAATTTTAAGATAGCTTCTGTGCATTACTAGATATATTAAAATATCTTTTTGAGATATCTAAAATTGACTATGTTTTAAATGGGAGTTCCTGTCATTTTAAAGATATCTGGAAATAAATTGGAGATCTCTTTAATTTCACAGGTCATTATCTGAAGATATCTCAAAATGGATATCTTCACATTAACTCACATCTGAAACAGATAAAAATACTTCTTCAGATGTTTCAAATTTCCTTCCTGATATCTTAAAATATGTTTCTGTTCCATTTGAGATATTTGAAAATATATTTCAAGATATTAAATTTTTTTTAATATCTGAAATGCATTTTAAGATATATTGTAAAAGAAAGGAAGCTATTGCCAACTTTCTGATCATTTTCTGATTTCTGAGATACAATCAAAAATACCTGAAATGCATTTGAAGGTATGTAACAATGGATGGGAAGTCTCATTGAAAAAACAGGAAACTTTACATTAAGTGATTTTCAGATATTTTAAAATGAACTTCAGATATCTTAAAACGTATACTGCATTTTGAGTTATCTTATAATTAGTTTCTGATATTTGTAAACTGTATTTACTGTGGCATATATCTGAATTTCAGCAGTAGATATCCATAAATGGTCATTAGTTGTCCTATCTTTGCACAGCTTACATCTAAAGAATATATTTTAAACTATATAAAATCCTTATTGATAAATGAAATATTAAATACCTTTAATAAAAGTGGTGTGTTCTGTTGCAAAAAAATTGAATATTTGGACTTAAGTCTTCTTGCCCTTATTACAAATACATGACAGATAAAGTAGACTGGCCAAATTAACTAACCTGCCAACTTGAATCTACTACATCTTAAAAATCATTCATCCTTTTGACAACTGTAAGGATAACAAACAAATGTTTTACCTAATTGGGTGAATTAAACTAAAATTAACAGCTAGGTTTTCAATTAATACTTGAGCAACACAGGATTACACAACTAGTGATAATAATTATTCAGCTTTTGCAGACACAGTTAAGCCAACATTCCCTTTTTATTTAAACTAAGACATGTCTAACTTCCAAAATGTATTTATTAAATAGAATTTAGAAAAGCATTTTTAAATAGGCAACATTTAAGCATAGCCTACTTAGCTAGCTGGTGTTTATTATAGTGGTTGTATTCCACTTGAGTATAACAAGAAACATTTTAAACTTTCATTCTTTTATTATTAATGGAAGTCACTCATTAAAAGGAAAATCACTACTAATGAAAATAAAATAAAGCATTTAAGTGTTTGAAAATCAGCAGCATAATTAGTCTTGGTGAAGAAAAGAAGATTACAAAATTTTTGATTGCCTGTTGTGTTGCAAAATGTAATCCATTTTTAAGAATTTATCATGAATACTTTCAAGGGAGGCTAGCAGAAGTTAATGGTTTTTTGGACTTGAGCCAAGATAAGGGATAACGATTTATCCATTAGTATATTTATTGAAGTCAAGTCACTGAAGTCATTGAAGTTTAATCCAAATTTAGAGTGGCAAGATGTTTGAACACATCCTAGCAGCATCCAGTGCTTTGCAGAAAATAACCTTTGATGGGACACCCCAGACACTCATATTCACTTACACTGGGCCAATTTAGTACTGTTAATTAAGGTAATTTCTTCAAATAGTCTAATATGAGTATTTACAGACAAAAATGCTTATTAATAATTCTGACAAATTTAAATAGATTACTTAAAGGACAAGAAGCATAATTTTTCTAATTGTTTGCTACTATTTTCCTTTTCTACTGTTAAACAGAATTAGAACAGGCGCACACACTTTCTGACAACTTCAATAGGTAAATCTAATTGTTAACACGGATACAGTAGCTGGCTTCTGCTAATAGCCAATCAAGTGTGATCACTGACTATTTGAAGCGTGCTGGCATGATCAAGAATCTTAGCTATTGTGTGACTAAATATTACAATGGTCAAGATGCACAATTTTCTTTTTTTTAACATTTTATTAATTTTATTAGAATCAAACAACAATCCATACATAAGTCAAGTTTAACAAAACTAGATTCGAAAGTAATCAATCAAGTTACTTTGACTGTGATATGACTATTAGTGCTAGACATGGTGGTTCCAGCACCTCAGAAATATCTGCCCTCTTGGTATAGTATATTCATGCTCTACAGCATAATGAGTTTACAGAGAATAGTGCAGCAAACAAAAAATATCAAGTGAACTGCTGTTTTATGGGTAAAATCACCATATTAATGAGAGAGGTTAGGGTGAATGGTATGACTCAAGTAAAGACAATAATCAAACAATAGTTCTTTACAACAGGGATGTTAAGAAAGGCATCTCTGACAACATAACATGTTGAACCTTGAAGTAGATGGGCTACAGAAGCAGAAGACCATGTTCAGTTCCACTCCATTCAAATATGAATAGGAAAATGAAGGTGTAGTAGACCCAATACAGTATAGATGACTGAAGTTTGGAAAAATGTTTCCTGGTCTGATGAATTTCAGTTTCTGCTGTGACAGAATTTGGCATAAACAGCATGAATGCATGAATACATCCTACTTTGTGTCAAGTGTACTGTGTTTATCTTTCTTAATCTGGTGTATGATGTCTCAGTTCCCAGAACTTCTAATGTCCATGAAAGCATAATCATGAGTTAAATTAATTTCATAATTTTCACAGAACTAACCAAGGTTCCCCAATATTCAAATGCTGTTTTGGAGAACCAATCCCATTTAGTAGTTTTATTTTTGAAATGGCAGCATGGCTGGCAAAATATACCATCCTGCCAATCCAGCCAAGGATACCTATAGTACCGTTTTCAAGAGAAATATACACTTTTTTTAGTTAGCTGTGCTATAACTGGGAATGTGCCTAAATTAGGCCTACATGAAGGCATGTAAGTTTGTCTGTTGCAGAAAGATTCATAACAGTTGCAATGCCATGTAAACCATAGTAGGGGATTAGAAGAATGTCTTTTGGGTGAGAGGGTGCAGAAGTTTGCTTGGCACCAACTTCTGAATTATCATAGCTGGACAAGTCTGTTTTGTCTTCTGCTGTTCTCTCATTACCAAAATGCATGACCTCTTAAAAACCCATATAGAAAATTTTGCTTTGACATTTTTGTGTCCAGATCAGTCCTATATGATCATGAAAATACCAGTGAGCTACTTCCCTTTTTAGCCAGCTTGTGCTCAGTTAGCGTGTAACTACCAAGCTTATTGTGCAAACATATTAGATATGAACTTTATTTAATACATTTTTGATGCCATGCTACATTCATTGTGATGCATCATATTAATTAGCATACTCATTGTTTATTCACAATTAACTAATTAATCCTATGAACATAATTGGTTGTGCCAATAAGCTGTAGATTTAGGTGACAAAGGCACTCTTTGGTACACCTGTGGCTTAACCATTGCTACCCAGTACTAGATTGTCACACTTTGTGTTTACTATGAATACCATACATTTTAACTTGTGCAATTTATTTGAATACCCTTTAAAAATGCTTACTGTGAATGGAGTAAGAATAGACCGATCCTGAGAATGGAGGTTTGAATTCTTCCACTTCTGTCTTTCTTTTTATTATAGACAGAAGAATACTATAATCATTATACATTAGATATTACGTTAATAACCAATATAATAATATTCAAAGAGCAATGCTTAAGAAAAAGAAGCAAAGTCAGCAACATTGTAAACCATAAGACCCAGAAGACTGTTTGAGCTATCTACAGAATAATATCCTATTGCATTTTTTAACATAATACAAATAAGTAAATCAAAATACTGGTTTGCATTATACTCATAATAACTACATTACTGTATACTACAACAATAAGATATGGCTGGTCCTCACATCTTGAAATCTACTGCATTGTTTGTTTTGTTGTAATTAATTTATTACTGTGACATGCAGTAATATTAATAATAACATAAATATGTAGCTGGGCTGGTGTGTGTTGTACATTGCCATGAGGGCAGTTAAAACAGCAGCCCATTTCTTACAGTACAGTTTTGTACGGTTGCAAGTAAAGAGTTTATAGCTTCCTGCTTCTAACATATAAATCATTTGAGGAAGAGAACTGTCACCTACCGACAAGAACAATTCAATTAGCTCACCTTTGTAGGACAGCTTGAGCCTCGGGATGTTTTGCTTCAAGGTGTCTGTAGGCAGAGTGCTAACAAGCAGGAGTCCCAAAAGAAGTTGAAAAATGTGAAACAGCACAACGTGTTTGTTTCTTCCTGCTGCTCTCCTAATGTCTTTATCCATGATGGATTTTGTTTTTCTGCAATACAAAACAAAAATGTATATTTTTAATGTTATTATAATTATCAGTAAAATGACATGTTTTTCTTGTTTTAAATTATTGCAATAAATAGCCAAGAGTACAATCTAAACATTGTTTGATTATCTCTTTTAATTTGTGTCATTTTAAATAGATTATGTAAGAAAATGAAAGAAGGTTTATCGCTTTGTTTATTTATTTTATTTGGCATTGGATATTTAACCTTCAATAAATTCCCCTATCATTTTTTTCTTATTATTCTGCTGGTATTAGATTAATTAAACTGAAAATACTTTATTGAACAAACAAATGTACGTGTTTATATTTCAAGTCCCATGCATCTGATAACATGCACAAAATAGAAACAGATTATTTTTGTGATATAGGTAAGAAACATACAATAGCCAAAACGAAAAATATACAAAAATGTAAAAAAAAAAAAATAATAAGCATTGCAATTTTACATTGTTATATAGGACTGGTATACACAGCAGCACTTGGAACAATTAGCCTGCTTCTCCACACCCTCAGTCTTCTTTTCTTGGCTGATGTTTCTTACTTCACCAAGTTACTTATTATCTAGCAAATAAACTCCCAAGGAGATGTTTAGGCAGTGCCCAGGAGTTATGTAGTGATAAAATGATAGACTAACTTCACTCTAAAATACTATGTGGTGAACAGAAAACATAGCCTCCTGGCAACTCCTAATCTCCAATTACTCAAAGAGTTAGGTGGCTTCCATTTAGGCCTCTTACTTGAAAGCCTCCATCCCTGACCTTATAAAAAGACTTGCATAAGATTATGAGCTCTCTACTTCCCCTCCTAGACAAGATATCGGGACCCACCATTTTTTCAAATGCATGCTTTTTCCCTGATCTATTGGTTCTTTTCTATCTTGCAAGTTCAAACATACAGTAACAATACTTAAAGCATGTTGGTTATGTTAATTTAAAAAAATAGAAATCCAGAATTAGTTGATAAAGTTTTACAATGCACAACAATAAGCACAGCTTTGTAAAGAGTCAGTAAGTAAGACTGATATACTGTACACTAGGTTATATGTTTTTTCTTTTAAATCCTAGACTCCACCCTTCAGTATATTGATTTAAACAATTTCAGGTAGACCAGAAATAAAATTGGTTTATTCTAAACTATACCAATACAATAATAATTCTTGCAGTTGGTAATATATTGGAGACTCTAAATTTATTTAGACAAGAGAGACGGTTTTTAAATCCATAATCATATAAGTATTCAAGAATTTGATTTGGAATTGTTTGTGTTTAGATGAGAGGGAAATGCATCACCATTGTCAGGCTAAACAATTTGCTGCAGGGCATGGGTCATAAAACCCACAGAGGACAGCACAGGACTTAAAACATACAAAAAGTACTTATTGAGCCTACAGCTTGTGAGGTAGAAAATAAAACAAAATAAAGGAAGACAATCCTTGCCCGGGGCGTTATTAGAAGTTTGTGTTTATTAAACAATACATTTGTTTTTGTGTGAGCTTTAATGATCCCTAGACTCAAACTAATTACCTACTACAAAAACTTCAGCTAACTTATTGTTCACTTTCTTCATTTTACACAGACTCCTTTTCAGGCTTCTTCTGCTTTCTTTGCCGTCTCCTGCTTATCCACTTGAACGTATTTGGAGCCTAATTTGCCTTGATTGCAGACATGCCTTTTGAATATGATAACTAATGGGCCAAATAGGGTCATTTTAAACTCAATAGCACTTAACCCTGGAGACAGTGTCAATCTGTGGCAAGTTATAAATGCTCAAGACTTTCTTCTCAAGAAGCTTCAAGAAGAGATCAGGTCAGGAAAATCTCTAGCCATTAACTGTTTTTGAAATATCCATTATATCTTCTTATTCCTATTTTAAAGCTAAAATCTGTTACTGAATAAATAAGTTTAAGATTTTGAAATCAAAGCTTCGCAATTGCATAATCATTGACCCAGTTTGTTATGGTTGCCCTAATCAGTTTAAGATTAGCGTGAAAGGTCATAAGATTACTATTATGGTCTTTGTGTGTAATTTGACTTGACTTCAGGGTATATGCAGCCACCTCTTTGTAAATTTCCTCAAAAGATATTGAATGTCAAAGCATGTTTCCTTTACCCATATGCTTAACCAGCTAAGGCCAAAAGCTTGTTAAGTAAGTAAATGACAAAGAGGTAGTAAGTTATATAAGATAATAGGTTGGGTTTATGAATATTTAAAAGCCAGTGAGACCCTTTTAGGATGGCAATGTAGCACAGGGCCTGGTGTAATTATCTTGATTCCTGGTTTCAAATCATAGCTATGGAATTGTGTTCACTATCTCATTATTCACTATTGTTGTGTCATCAAAGGTACTGTAACCTGTATGGAGCGCCAGTGAGCCCTCAAACCTTCCATGACACCAACGCAAGTATAAATAATGATTTATTTTTACAAATACCTCTACCAGTGATGTACAAAGACCATGCAAACACAATTCCTCTTATTTTCTCTATCTTTTCCTCTCTTTCTCTCCTTTCACTCCTCCAGGCAAGCTTCGACCGCATCCATTCAACTCTGGCTCACCTGAGTGAGGTTGGGCAACTGTTTTAATGCCAAACTCAGAGATATTTCTGGTGTTACCCTGCTACAGGTAGGAGGTACTTCTGGGTTTGGTGGAGGTTCCTTGAAGTTGGGATGATTTGTTCCTGCAGATCCCCATGGTGGCACCCGTGGAACACTACAGGGTTGCACTACTGGACTGCAATTCCCAGCCTGCCTAGCAGGTATCCATGTAGGCACCATAGACAAGGAGGACTGCCAACTATTGTGTTGGGGGAGGGAATAGTCCGTAGAATTGGTCTCCAACTCTCCTTCCATTAAACTGGCCTCCCACCTGGGTAAGGGACATTGACCCATCCCGGCCGGAATGCCAGTCCAAGCCTGGTGACCATCATAGTGTGCATCTTAAGTTAATTTTCAATTCTATGTGGCACCTGTCGGTGAGTATGTGATGATATTTATCAACAAGGTACAATTCTGATAATTTTATGAGACTGAGCTCTGCTCCTAGAGATTGTCTAACAATAACAATGAAGTAACGATAGACTGATGAAATCACCAAAGTTTTATTAATTACTGGATTATTATATTCTCTGCAGTGGTTACTATATTAAGTGATTAATGCTGTACTTTTGTTGATAAATAAATCTTATGGAATCCACAGTGTCTGAAATAGTAATATAAATATTATTATAATATAATAATAAAAAAATTATAAACAATTTTTGTTTTTGACTTTGTGACATATAATAAAGTAACTTAATTATAAGTGCATACATATATATATATATATATATATATATATATATATATATATATATATATATATATATATATATATATATATATATATATACAGTATATATAGGCATGATCTAAAACAATATACAGAATATTTTAGGTATGTGAAATATTTCACCAATAGTCCCATTGAATATTAAAAATAATGGTGAAAACACATTTTTAATTTGGTCTTTATTGCTTTTTAAACTTTTACATTTACTTACAAGTGCTGGCATGGTTGTTTTCATAGTGTACTTCTATTAGATTGTTAAAATGGGTAAACTTAATTTTTTCCAGTTCCTACTCACTGCTTTTTCTTTTTCTATTTCTGGTGTCCTGTGACCAAAGTATGCTGCAGAATCTATAGCCACCTTCAGGGTTGAAAAGAATGAGGGATCCTATAACCAAGATGGCACCTGCTAAATGAAATCTCAAGGATGTTGCATCATATCTAGTTAGTAATGAATAACTTTGTTAAGTACTGTAGAATGCAGGGTGGGGTTGAGCATTCTTTCAGTCTTGGTACACCTAGAGGTTTATTTTCTCCAGCATCCATGCTAGGTGGAGATTTTGTTTTCCTCTTTTCCCTGGCCATTTAACCCTACTTTATATTTTCAAACTTGAAGTCACTAGAGTCATCAGAGGCATTTTTTCATGTTATTGTAATTCAAGTTTAATTTTGTTGTCATGTGTACAGAGTACATAGTGTAAATAGTAAAATGAAACTGTCTATTGTCATCCGTAAAACAATTTGACTCACAGTTCTATTTGAATAAGTAAGTGTTAAAATAAACTAACATTGCAGTTATTCATTTTGATAATTTCTGCAAAATGTACAGCTAATGAAATTCTTATAGTCTGGTAAATAACATGTTTCTAATGGATAACTAAACTAAATTCTTACAGTAAATTAGACATTTAAATTTTGCATGGAGTTTTCAGCAGGGCACATAAATTATACAGCATGTGGTGGACTATATTTATAATATAGTATATAATATTTATACTATTATTCTCAGCTCCACATTAGTGCAGCTAGTGCAGTGTCTATATGCGTAGTAGTCCTAACATAAAGTTTTAGTGGTACTTGTAAGATACTTATAAACCTTGTCAGGAACTAAGAAAAAATTATGCAAATTCCTGTAATGCTAAGAATGTACAATATACTGAATACTGGGACAAAGATTTTTTAATAATTTTATTTGTGTTTTATAACATCAAGAAAGGCTTGCTCTCCTCCAGCCAGCCAAGTTTCACTGCCTGTTTACAAACAGAGATTCTTTTGTAAGAGGGCTTAGAGGTCATAATAGCTATCAAACCTACAGCTCTACAGTAGGGCTTATCAGCTATAACATTCTTTAGACTGCTTGCAGAATTAAGTTAATTTCTTACTTTGCTGGAAACACGGTCAAATTGCATACAAAGACAAATCAATCTGTATGAGAAAGAAGTGAATACTGTAATGTGTTACTGTAAGGTACTTCAACATCTCTTTTCTAAACTCCAAAAATAATCCACAATACAAAAAAGAGCATTACAACAAATACATATGGTCCTGCTCATTAGATATTTGAGTTATAAAAGCTTCTTCTAATTTGTTAAGCTGATCAAAGTTTCACTTCTGAATTTACTTTGCCTATCATTATAATGGTTAAACACAAGTGCCTACCATGGAGTCTTAAGATGTGAAAAATGTAAATAGCATAGAACAGTTATTTCAAACTCTGAAACGATCTGCAATATCTTGGACTAATTATTTTGGTATTGGAATTTTAACTCCCAGAACTCCAGGTTCAATCCCATGCACCTTTGATACAATGTGTGACTCAGAGCAAGATACTTAACCTTCAGCAATTGTAAAGAATAGATGTAAAATTTTCTGCAGTTTTCTTATAAAACACTTAGTTTCAGATGGTAGTCACTATTGACAAGTTATATTTTTTTTATTATATGAAAATAACGTAACACAGTGTTCTCAAACCAGCACAAGCCTGTCCAAAATTGAGAGGGGCTGAGGCTACCTTGATAGCACTGGACACCTAGCAGAATGCGGCACATGTCAACAGTCACACAAGGGCCAGTTTAGAATTACCAGTTAACCAAACCTGCATGACTTTCATTGAGTGTCTGAAAAAAAAACCCTTGGAGGAATCTCCACAAGCACAATGACATGGCACTGAATTGAACCATTTGCACTGGATCCATGTGCCAGCAGTGCTAAGTGCTGTGCTACTATACCATCCTTATACAATAATGTGTTTGTTTAGAACAAAACTGAAGGCAAACCGTTTTACAATATACACTCATTCTATGATATGGCATTCCATGATCAATAACTTACTGTATTTCCTGTACTTTTGAATGTCTCATTTATCTTAATGTTAATGGTTATCATGTCAGTCAGCCTTGAAAATATTTTTTTCTTTGTTTCTTGGCCTCTTGGGTAAAACTTTAAACTTTGCCAATTTGACTTCTCCAAGCTTACCACAGGTAGAAAAGCACATTATTACAGTTTTTGACAATTGTCTTTAACTGACTTTTGATATTTTTTGCAGTATACATAGCTGTGTAATCCACATCTTTTGGAAGAGCACTATATAAAAAAGAATTACTTTATGGTCAATAATATAGTAGCCCACATGTGATAGTCAATTAAAAAGAGAGTTTTTTTATAAGGTAAGGCAATAAAACAGTCCATCAAGGTTGATTTTAAAGCTGAGCATTAGCACAATGCCTAAACATTGAGCAAAGCATTAACATGAAAATCTTATAATTTACATTGTGTACAGTACATTCTGTATTTTATTAATATAATTTGATTTATAATTATTAATTTCAGTCACAATGAATATCTAAACTGTTATGATTTTGATATCCTTGGATTTTGTTTTGTTATATATTCATGTGTTTATTAATTACGTTTCATTCTGATAAGACACCATTTTGAATTGTCGATAAACATTACCATTTTTTAACCCATTTGTTATGTTTCAGCCAGGATGTATTCCCTAGATTAGCTTTATTTTCTCTTTTATTGTTATTTTTGCTATTTTTTTACATTATCATTTCTCATATTTCTATGTAATTTCTGCTGTATTTATTAATAATTTAAAACATACATACTGTTTCTATAAATGTTCTGAAGTCCTATTTGCTTTGTGGGTTGGGGGTCACCCTGATGTCACTGCTGCTGGGTTCTCACTTTATATTTACTTATTATATTTACTTATTTGGCTGACACCTTTATCCAAGATGACTTACAATGTTTATGATACAAATTGGTTAGATTTGTTTTGGTTTTCCAAATGGAGCACAGGCAGGTCAAGTGACTTGCTCATGGTCACACAGTGTCAGTGTCAGTTCGTGTTTGGAGATTACTATAAGGATTATGACTGTAAGTATATTGTAAGTATATTATAACACATTTTTTCACTGTTTCCTGGATCTTGAATATTTGATTGTGTATTGGGACCTGTTTGATTTGGACTGCCTTTTAGGCACATCCTTTTTGCCCTTGCTTTTCTGTTTTGTGCTTCCCTTTGCTTTTCTGTCAATAAATTCTCAGTTAATGAAGATTTCCTGTTTTCTAAACAAGACAGATGTGCACGATGTCCTTCTTCTTGGTAAGTATATTTTGTATATTTCGGGACTCATACAGTCATTTTGATCTTTCAATGGTAGCTTCTCATATTGAGGCCTGTTGAGGCTGATGCCCACAGGGCTGGCCAGTGAGGTGTTTTTGGAGACATCACTCCCTTTTGTCGTGTTTGTGACTCCAATTCACAACACCATTGTTCATGGTTGTCTTCATTTTGTTTACAATTGTCACGGAAAATACTGATCATTTGACCAACATTATGTCATGGGTGACATCTTCATCTTGCTTCATCCTGGAATTGAGATGACAATTAAATATGTGTCTTCATGCTTGGTTTGTGTCTTTTGATTGTTTTGGTTTTTAACCTTTGCTTTGTACTTTTGACCTTGATTTCTGTTCAGTGCTTTTGGTTTGATACTTTGATGATTTTGCTTTCTAGCTCTGACCTTGCAATACATTTTTGACCACTCATTTGCTTGGTCCTTTCATCTCCTGATGTACTGTTTTCACCCCTATTCTTTCCAGACAAATGCTTTTTTGAAATCAGTAGAATATTCTTCTTCTTCTTCATTCTCTTTGTCTTTTCCCACTTCTACTTTTAGAATCTCTATCATTCAGTTTCTACAAAGGAATGATCTGATTTATTACCTCTTGCATTAATACCTCTGTGTATTAATTATACAGTTATGAATTAACACTAATGATTAATTAACAGTAGATTATTACCCTTAATCTGTATATACAGTATACTTCTTTTGAAGCTTTACCACTAAAAAAATAAAACAACTTTAGTAGCAAAAAAAAAAACATTTCTGGTCTAAAATAAATACATTCATTCATCCACTTTCTGAACTTACATTGTGAGGGGTCATAGTGAGAAGATCAGGAAAAAAATAATGAATAAAGTAACCCAGCACTTTTTGCTCAAACAACAAGATCCATTTAAAAGTAACATGCTTATCTTTGTGAAATGGGAGGAAGGCAGAGTATACAGGAGAAAAATATATTGCTCTTAAGACAGTACTGGGAGACACAGCAAACCCTCTGGTGATGACACGTATAGATGTCCATCCTGGAGTAGGTGGACTACCTGTGCAAACTGAATCTGCTTCAGTTATCACCTCATTCCACCAGTACTGACAAGGACACTTGCATAAAGCAAAACTAGAGAAGAATCAGTCTGGATAGCAATCATCTGTGGCCACCACCTGTAAAATGATCCCTTTTTTGGGGGGTGCCTTGCTGTTGCCTCTTCTGTTCACCTGTTGTCACTTTCATTTGCACCAAAGCAGGTGAAATTGATTCACAATCTTTTATGCTTCCTAATTGGACAGCTTGATATCCCTGGAGCTTAACCGATTTTGTGTTAGACAGTGATGATTTAGTGTGCCCTTATTTTTTTTTAGCAGAGTATTTGAACTCCACACAGGTCACAGTCAGATTGTATATTTGCCTCAGGTCCTGAAGCCAGGACTTCTAAACACGGTACCTTAGTACTTCCATCTTTTAAAATGTGCAGCGTTATTATTAATAATAATAATAATAATAATAAACTAATAAACCAAACTGTCATTTGTAACCAATATGTTGGACTTTTGACATTAAAGCATTCATAGTAAAATGCATGCATGGCTAACAAAAACAAATTAGAATTGCATGTTAGTTTATGTTATTCTTTTAAAGTATGCCTTGTATTTATCCATCCATCCATTTTCCAACCCACTGAATCCGAACACAGGGTCACGGGGGTCTGCTGGAGCCAATCCCAGCCAACACAGTGCACAAGGCAGGAACCAATCCTGGGCAGGGTGCCAACCCACCGCAGGACACACACAAACACACCCACACACCAAGCACACACTAGGGCCAATTTAGAATCACCAATCCACCTAACCTGCATGTCTTTGGACTGTGGGAGGAAACCGGAGCGCCCAGAGGAAACCCACACAGACACGGGGAGAACATGCAAACTCCACGCAGGGAGGACCCGGGAAGCGAACCCAGGTCCCCAGGTCTCCCAACTGCGAGGCAGCAGCACTACCCACTGCGCCACCGTGCCACCTGCCTTGTATTTATTTATATAAAATACATTTTCTATTTGTGCATTTACACTTTAAATTCACCAAAGTATTATAGGAAAGATGTATAAATACCGAAAAAGTTAATACCTGTATAATTATTAGATTATAGATGTTTTGTAAACATTTTATGGAACCACAGAAGTTCTTGGTAATGATTTAGCAGTCATAATAAATGATTGGAATTGTCTGGCGTTCCAGATATTAGCACCTCTCTTGAGCCTAATGATGCTCTGAAGTAGATAGATGGTTTGATGAACAGATAATTTATCTGCTTGCAAGTGCATGGATGACTAGATCATTTTAATTTACTTCCTGAACATACTTGTTCTAATTCAGGCACAGGGGAGACAGCAATGGACAGGTAGGAACCAACATGGAAAGGATGTGAGCTTGTTGCAGGTCACACTTATATAAGGCCAATGAAGCATCATCAATCAACCTAACGTTTAAGGCTTTTCAAGGTGGAAGCAAACTGAACCACCTTCAGTAAATCAAAGAAGGCACAGATAATTTTACATATTTCCCAAAAACAATAGCTAGACTGCAACCTGAAACCTGTCTACTGAATCTATAAAGTAGCATTATTAACAATGAAGCCCCTCTAATTAGGTAAAACTGTACAACAGAAAATTGATTAAATTCATCCTTTACTCTTTGAACAGAAAAAAGTAAGATATTAAAGACATTTTTTAATTTAATCTCAAAAATTAATAAATGATAATATAGAATACTTCTAAATACTTTTATTTTGTTACATTATCTTTATTTCTGCAAGGGATTTTATATTTTGATTTCAGTATGCTTGTAGAATATATTAACTTTTTAATTATTTTAACTACATGATAGCTGAATTTTCTTCTGTTGCACTCCAATTAAACAGACCATTCTAAAAAAGCAATAAATATTCACAAAACTCATATGTACTGTACATATATATCTGTGACTAAAATGAAGGTGCTATTCAGCATCCTGCTATGTACAGTCATTAATCTCAAGGCTGACTCAATGCAATTACTGTTACATTATGAGCCAACGTGTACCCCCAGGGTGAGGTGAGGTTTGAAACTTGATGAAACTTAGCTAATTTTGGGTATGTGTAAATGTGAGACCATTATTGACTTTAAATAAAAGTATAAATAACAGATTTTTCGCAAAGGCAGCACTGAAACCCTCCACCTGCATCCTTGACCCAATACCAACAAATTTTTTCAAAGAAGTATCGGGCATGCTAATTGGTAATGTTCTTGACATAGTAAATTCGTTATTAGATACGGGGGTCTTCCCAGACTGTCTTAAGACTGCTGTAGTTAAACCCCTACTTAAGAAACATAATCTCGACTCCTCGGCTCTTGAAAATTTTAGACCCATCTCTAACCTGCCTTTCTTAAGTAAAATTCTGGAGAAGGCAGTCATTATGCAGTTAACACTAGAATTACCAGAGCCTACGAAAAAACTCGTAGATCCGGCCCACCTTAAATCGCTTCTTAAAACCTTTCTCACCTCTCCGCCAGCGTCTTTTGTCATCTAAATGTACTGATAAAGACAAGCTGCCAGCAGCCGGCTATTCCATCCCCCCAACGACTTAGAACGTAAACAGGCTTTTCCCAGCTCTTGCCTTGATTGAATATCTAGGAGTGAAGTGGAGTTTTAGAGTAGAAATAATAAGATTGTTATTTAGAACACACGCATTTCATATGTGTTGCATTTCTACAGTAATCTGTGTAAACACATTGTTAAAACAGAAACGTGTTATATATTCTAGTAGCAATTGACAAAATGTAGGCATAAACTATATAATGTATGAAGCCTGAAGTCCAAATATCAAAGAAACACTTTCACAAAAGGTACAAAAAAAAGCCACCGCCAAAAAAACCCGCCTTAGTGTGAGACATTGACATGACTTAACTATCACTGCTTCTGTGGTGCAACAGTATCAGTCGCTGACTGGGAATCAAAAGGTCATGAGTTCGATCCTGCACAACTCCCTTTTGAAAAGTGTTCTTATTTTCACTATTTTAGAATAAAAAGATACATTTGATTTCAGTCTGTAACAGCTGGTGTAATTTATGATATTTGTAAAGGTTAGCTTTAGTTTTTTAAAATTCACTTTTCATTGTCTCAGTCGCGTTCAGGATCCATCCCTACCGCTGTTTTTACATAAAGACGCGCTATAGTTCTGCAGTGTATCACGATACATACGGCCGCGTGTTTTTTTCCCTCAGTATTGCCAGTCCCCATGTGTTGCCGTATGCTGTTTCTTTTGTACTCCAGGACATGCAGAGGAAAGCATAGTAAAGAGCAGTAACTTCAGCGCTATATGTTGATGTAAAAGTATAACAAAACAAGTGTACTTTTATTCAAGACTATAACCGAAGAAAAAAGAAAGCAAGTTACAGTAGGTGGAATGCTAAGAACTGCTGATTTCCATTCTGTGCTATATAACTGTTAACATTTGAATCTGATGATTGCATATAGCGCTGTCTGATTTAGTGTGCGCAAGAACATGCAGGTGGCCAGTTGCTGAGTGCTACAACGCACATTTTAAAAAAAGAAAGAGACAAATATATGTGACGTTTTGAAGAAATCATTTTATGACGCGAATAGTACCAATCAGAAAACATCGTCGAAGTAATGCAATATTATTTGAAAACGAACAGCGTCAGGTTGGGTGTGAAGTTATACTGGCTCTGTTTGAGTCAGATCAGAAGCTGAATAAGCTGAACAAGCTCATGTTCTGACTCTAAGTAAAAAATCATGAATTAATCAACAGAAATAACCGCGATTGACATTTTAAAGTTAACGATTTAGAGTGCATACCAATTTATAAATTCAATGTCCGTTTGAGGAAAAAAAAACACTTTCTTCAAAGCTGGGAATCGAACTCGCGTCTCTGTGTCACAGTAAGGCAGTGGTGCTCCAAGTCAGCAAACCGTCCTTATAACTTATTTTTTTTCAAGATCCATAACACACAGACAGACAGAGCACTGCGTAATACAGAGACAGACAGGCAGAGATATACAGATAAACAGGGAAGGCACATGTACTGAAAGAAAAAGCACTGAATAAGCTCACCCGCTCTAACATCACCCCTCCCCCCGATCTGACTCTCTAAGTAACAGCGCAAGTACAGACACAAATCAAGTGCATGTGTGTACTGTATAATATTAACAAAAGAGCAGCTTACTACTGAAAACGGCAAATATAGGAGTGAGTGGGGATCGAACCAGTACTCTTGATCACACTTGGTGATATCGATCGGGTTATTTCTGTTGATTAATTCATGCTTTTTTACTTAGAGTCAGAACATGAGCTTGTTCAGCTTATTCAGCTTCTGATCTGACTCAAACAGCGCCAGTATAACTTCACACCCAACCTGATGCTGTTCGTTTTCAAATAATATTGCATTACTTCGACGATGTTTTCTGATTGGTACTATTCGCGTCATAAAATGATTTCTTCAAAACGTCACATATATTTGTCTCTTTCTTTTTTTAAAATGTGCGTTGTAGCACTCAGCAACTGGCCACCTGCATGTTCTTGCGCACACTGAATAAGACAGCGCTATATGCAATCATCAGATTCAAATGTTAACAGTTATATAGCACGGAATGGAAATCAGCAGTTCTTAGCATTCCACCTACTGTAACTTGCTTTCTTTTTTCTTCGGTTATAGTCTTGAATAAAAGTGCACTTGTTTTGTTATACTTTTACATCAACATATAGCGCTGAAGTTACTGCTCTTTACTATGCTTTCCTCTGCATGTCCTGGAGTACAAAAGAAACAGCATACGGCAACACATGGGGACTGGCAATACTGAGGGAAAAAAAACACGCGGCCGTATGTATCGTGATACACTGCAGAGCTATAGCGCGTCTTTATGTAAAAACAGCAGTGTCAGGTGGGGGGCGGTAGGGATGGATCCTGAACGCGACTGAGACAATGAAAAGTGAATTTTAAAAAACTAAAGCTAACCTTTACAAATATCATAAATTACACCAGCTGTTACAGACTGAAATCAAATGTATCTTTTTATTCTAAAATAGTGAAAATAAGAACAATTTTCAAAAGGGAGTTGTGCAGGATCGCACTCATGATCTTCTGATGCCCAGTCAGCGACTGATACTGTTGCGCCACGGAAGCAGTGATAGTTAAGTCATGTCAATGTCTCACACTAAGGCGGGTTTTTTTGGCGGTGGCTTTTTTTTGTACCTTTTGTGAAAGTGTTTCTTTGATATTTGGACTTCAGGCTTCATACATTATATAGTTTATGCCTACATTTTGTCAATTGCTACTAGAATATATAACACGTTTCTGTTTTAACAATGTGTTTACACAGATTACTGTAGAAATGCAACACATATGAAATGCGTGTGTTCTAAATAACAATCTTATTATTTCTACTCTAAAACTCCACTTCACTCCTAGATATTCAATCAAGGCAAGAGCTGGGAAAAGCCTGTTTACGTTCTAAGTCGTTGGGGGGATGGAATAGCCGGCTGCTGGCAGCTTGTCTTTATCAGTACATTTAGATGACAAAAGACGCTGGCGGAGAGGTGAGAAAGGTTTTAAGAAGCGATTTAAGGTGGGCCGGATCTACGAGTTTTTTCGTAGGCTCTGGTAATTCTAGTGTTAAATGACCACCTCAATAAACATGCTATTCTTGATAAATTTCAGTTGGTTTTTAGAACAAATCACAGCACAGAAACTGCACTCGTTAAAGTAGTAAATGACTTGTGGGTAAATGCAGACAGAGGCCATTTATCTGTTCTCATCCTCTTAGATCTGAGTGCCGCATTTGACACCATTGATCATAATATTCTTAGAATTCGCCTTAGTCAATGGGTGGGCCTCTCTGGCAGTGTCTTAAATTGGTTTGAATCCTACCTGGCAGGGAGAAAATTCTTTGTTAGTTGTGGTAAGTACAACTCAAAGACACATGATATCCGATATGGTGTTCCACAAGGCTCTATCCTGGGTCCGCTGCTCTTCTCAATCTTCATGCTTCCGTTAGGTCAGACTATCTCAGGGCACAACGTGAGCTACCACAGCTATGCTGATGACATACAGCTGTATTTATCAATAGCACCTGATGACCCCGATTCTCTTGATTCACTAACACAATGTCTGACTTGTATCTCAGAATGGATGAATAGTAACTTTCTCAAGTTAAATAAAGAGAAAACTGAAATCTTAGTGATTGGCAAAAATGGA
Source organism: Erpetoichthys calabaricus (assembly GCF_900747795.2). Classification (NCBI taxonomy): domain Eukaryota; kingdom Metazoa; phylum Chordata; class Cladistia; order Polypteriformes; family Polypteridae; genus Erpetoichthys; species Erpetoichthys calabaricus. Next base: position 271,064,053 of record NC_041394.2, read on the forward strand.
TACAATGAGACTATTAGAAATAAACTGGATACATTAGGATTAAAAGTCAAGATGGAGGTAAAAAGCTTAGGGGTAACTGTTGACTGTAATCTAAATTTTAAATCGCATATTAATCAGTTCACTAGGACTGCATTTTTTCACTTAAGAAACATAGCAAAAGTTAGACCTCTTATATCATTGAAAGATGCTGAGAAATTAGTCCACGCGTTTGTTTTCAGTCGACTAGATTACTGTAACGCACTCTTCTCAGGTCTACCCAAAAAAGACATAAATCTTTTGCAACTAGTGCAGAATGCAGCTGCTAGAATCCTAACTAGGAAAAGAAAATCTGAGCACATCTCTCCAGTTTTGATGTCACTACACTGGTTACCTGTATCATTCAGGATTGACTTTAAAATTATGCTTATGGTTTATAAAGCCTTAAATAATCTCGCCCCATCTTATATATCGGAATGTCTGACACCTTATATTCCAAATTGTAACCTCAGATCCTCAAATGAGTGTCTCCTTAGAACAAAAAATTCCAAGAGCAAAACTTAAAAGAAGTGGTGAGGCGGCCTTCTGCTGTTATGCACCTAAAATCTGGAATAGCCTGCCAATAGGAATTCGCCAGGCTAATACAGTGGAGCACTTTAAAAACTGCTGAAAACACATTACTTTAACATGGCCTTCTCATAACTTCACTGTAATTTAAATCCTGATACTCTGTATATCCAATTCATTATAATAACTATTCATGGTGGCTCTAAAATCTGTACTAACCCCTACTCTCTCTTGTGTTTCCTTTTCCAGTGTCCTTTTGGTGGTGGCTTGTGCCACCACCATCCACTCAAAGCACCGTGATGTTCCAACAATGATGGATGGATTAAAAGCCAGAAGTCTGTATGACCATCAGCATCAAGTGATTCCGTGAGAACCCTAACTACAAAGAGGACTATTTCATTTATGTTAGGTAGAATGTCCAGAGGGGACTGGGCGGTCTCGTGGCCTGGAACCCCTGCAGATTTTATTTTTTTTCTCCAGCCGTCTGGATTTTTTTTGTTTTTTCTGTCCACCCTGGCCATCGGACCTTACTCCTTTTCTATGTTAACTAATGTTGTCTTATTTTAATTTCTTATTTTGTCTTTTATTTTTCTTTTCTTCATTATGTAAAGCACTTTGAGCTACTTTTTGTATGAAAATGTGCTATATAAATACATGTTGTTGTTGTTGTTGTGTTTGTTAGATTTTTATTATTGTATTCCTATATTTAGACTTAGTTGAGCTTTGTGTGCCTTATTATTTTTCTGATGTAATTATGCTGGTGCCAGTCAGTTGTTTGTTATTTAGAATGCCTGCTATTGTCCCTTGCAGCTTTTTCTTCGTGAAGTTTTTCTTTAGTTCAAAGAAACATCACAAAGCTGGAGGGCTTACAAGCAGCATATATTTAAATGATTTCTGGACAAATATACAAAACACAGTTCTTATTGTTGAAAATTTCATATATCACATCTGATTGTATTACTTTAGATCAAGGGTTCCCAAACTTTTTTCAGCCGCAGACCCCTTTACCAAAAACTTTTAAAACCGTCGACCCCCTAATTACATGTAATGGTTTTTCATATCCGCACTTGCTTTGATATGTTCGATAAGACAATGAACAGACATGTTTGTGCTACATGTATTTTCATGCATTCTTACGTGTGACTCTTTTAATGACACATTTTACCTTTTCGTTCGCAAATTTGGTATGTAATGTGCTTTTTTTAAATGATTTTACTTCTTAATTAGGTACCTATTGGAATAGATATTTTGAAGTAACAAACAAATAGCAGTAGTAAGGGGGTCTATTTTTGCTGTCGTTGACCCCCAAATTTTTTCATTGAAACTATCGACCCCTAGAAAGTTCAAATCGACCCCAGGGGGTCAATATCGACCACTTTGGGAACCCTTGCTTTAGATCTTATATGATAATATTTGGTCTGTAAAATAAAAGTAATACGTGGACATCTCAAAAATATTGTTAGTGTTGTAACTAACAAATATGTTCTAAATTGAAAAAACAAACCTCTTGAATAGTGGTCTGTGCTGCCAGGTCATTATCAATGCAATCACTCCTTAGCTGCCTATGATGCCATTGGGACCTCATCAGAAAGAATATGAATAGATATTGTACAGCATTCAACACAATGAATAAATAGTTTATGATATACTATATACAGTATAATGTTTAGGGCAAAGACACATTTTCCTTGATTTATCTCTCTGCTTCACGGTTTAAAATTACAAATCAAACAATTCAGACATAATTAAAGTGCACCTTGCAGACTTTCATTCAAGGGTATTTGCATACATTTCAATCACACGATGTACAAATGACACATTGTTTTCCACATGGTTCCCCATTTCAGGGCACTATAAGTCTCCAAGTATATTTAAACATACAAGGACAGGCATTAATGTGTTATATGCAGAAGGTATGAAACATGACATGAAAACGTCATAGCTGAGATCATAAAAGTACCACATCAAACACCAGTGAGCTAAAAGCAGTTTGCCTAACAATGGACAAAAAGAGTGTGTGTCAAAAAAGGGATAACACTTTAAAAACTGACAAAACAGTAATACCACCAAGTCCTGAATATGTGATCATCAGTTTAACTGGGGATTATTAATGAGATGACCACACACTCAACTGGAACAGGTTCATTATACGTTACTCAGGAGTTATTACTTTGTAAGTACACCCAAGCTGAAAAAATGTTATGTCCAAATCAAAACAAGGCCCATTTTCTCAAGTACCAGTAGCAAGACCGTACTCACTCTTTCTCAAAAAGAAGTGACACATGGTGTATCCTGGTGATAAGTGGTAAGAAGTTTTCAGGCAGTCGAATCTACACAGTTCTCATCATGTTGGCAGACAGAAAATGGTCGCTTTACTACCCACCATGTTCTTAAAAGAACAATGTATTCTAAAACAGAGACACCAATATAACACAGAAGGGAATAAATGTTGTAGAAGTATTTAAAATATATACTTACAGGGCACGTGAGGAGGAAATAATAAAACATTTAAATTCAAATAAGCCACTCACTTACCAGTATATGCAATATCCAAATTACCACTGTGTCACAGTATGTAACATAGTCCATGGACAGTAAAAGATAGAGTTCATTCAATTTGTTGATTGCCAGATATAATTGTTTTTATCCACAGCAAACATATTAGGATTAAAACCATCATTAAATAGTCTCAAAATTATGGTAGTAGAAAAATATATATTTCCCTAAATATACATTTCAACTGTGACAGAAAGCTCATCATAAGGAAGATGACGGCCAAGGTACCCAAGAAGCTACCCAAGATGTAGCAGTACAGACAGAATGCAATGCTAATCATCTGGCAGAAGTAGGTGACTCTGATGGTGGACAGTATCCCATATCTCCCCCTCTCTTTCTGTATCTCTATTTCTACTTGTTGATGCCAGTGAAACACACATCATCCTTGAAACACTTCATCCTTGGCAGAACAGGGAGTTATAGTAATGATTCTACATGCACAAGACAAGTCATTAATAAGTGCATTTCTCTGTTAAAAGGTTGCTTCAGAGCTTTGCGTCAGTCAGGTAGTGTCCTACAGTGTTCCCCAAATTGTGATGGCACTGAGATAGTCCATATTTTTAATTTGTTTTCACTAGTGTAGAAAATACACAATCCCCATACAGTTGCCTTTGTGACAATTTATTTATATTATGTTTTTAACAATGTGTTACAATCATCAACAATATCATCACCAACATACTATATATTTTTTATTTGGTGCAATTCATGTTATTTCATTTATTACATTACTTCCTGTATTGATATGTTAAATGCTTTTTATGATTTAATTTGTATTGCTTCACATAAGGGCCCTATTTTAAATTGCATCTTTCGTCAAAGCTTTAAGAGGCCAGGTTTTTTGGGGATGGTTTCATTTCACTGGCATGAGGTTCTCTCTTCTTTCTCACAAACCTTTGAGAAATGAACTCAAGAGCTTCGCGAGAAACTGTGGGGGAAAAGTCAGTGAACCTCTCACCATTCATTACTAAGACATTGAGGCCAAATCTCAAACACAGGACATGCACCCATGTAAAAACTAGTGAAGATATGACCTTTACGTTTTATAGAGCACACAGCAAAATTGTTAGTTTTAAATGAACTGAAATAATTTTAATGTAACCTTTCAAAGTGTATTAATGGAAAGAAGAGTGTTTCTATACTTTTTATACTTTTCATTTAAAGAGTTAAGTGATTTTGCTTTGCAGTATGTGTGGTTTACTGGCTCCATTATTCAGAATCTACTGAAAGACTGCTTTAAGAAACGTATATGTAAAAAGATTTTATGAAATGCCTGTAGTAAATGTTGCTAATACATAGTAATTACATATTTTGTCATTTTTTTCCTTAATTGATTCCCTATATAATAATAAATGTTGGCTAAGAAGCTTACAGCAAAAGCTTTATGATTTGTTTGCATTTAGTTAACTTGCAGCAACAAACTTTATAGTTTGTTTCTTTTTGTTTATAATGTTTACATTTTTAAAATATACCTTGAAACCTGCTTAATCCAGGTAAGGGCTTCCAAGGAGAGCAGTCTATTCTGATATTATTGGACTTGAAATTCCTGAAACCATTGTATGATTTTTCTTAATTTATGTTTATTCTTTAATTTATCATATGATTTAACTAATTAAAACCATACTTTAAAGGAATTGTATTAATAGAATAAAAGAGGTGACAAGTTCTGAAAATCTGATTAAGTAGCTAATGAAAAAAGCAACTGGTATCATTAATATCCATGCTGTTGTGATTTACATCCTACTTCCCCACATCACAATCTGATCTTATTAGTACGAAAAATGTGCAGCAACTACTGTATACAGCGGAATGATATTCCCACAGCACTTAATCTAGCAATAAATCATGCATGCTGAAGGCAGATACTATATCCTATTGTACCTCCATAGCTAATTGAAAACTTAGATGCTCTCACTGCCTTTACCTGTTCTATATTCTATTTCTTTCTTGTACTACATAAGTTTATAATGGAACTGAGATGCAGTGTTTAGCACAGCTCTTTCACTGTTGTGGAGCTACAGGTTCCAACCATGCAGATGAAGCATGCAATTCTCAAGTCACTGCTATTTTTCACACTATAGTAATAAAATAAGTTTCTTTAAAATGAGGTATTAAAATGAATTGCTCACAATAAGATTACAGTCATTCTATGTTGTTGTAGTGCAGCTGATACAAGTAAAATTATCTGGCCTTTTTGCTTGTCATAATGTTTGAATTGACATAAAGAGGTACAGGGGACAAAAGAAATTAAAAAAAGACTGCAAGCTCCAAAAAGTAGTTTGGAGATATACTTATTCACCCGATGAACAAAATAAACAGAAGGTCAAATACACCTTCCCTGGTATGTGAACAGGAAACAAGTCACATTGTCCCTGGGTAAGGAAAGACAACAAGCTACATCATTGCTGATATATGAATGGCAAATAATTCAAAGAACCAATTCAGGAAGACATAATGGACTCTGGCTGTTAATTTACTAATTGAAACAAGAATCTAACTAATTTAAATTACTATAAATCAGAATGATATTGCCATTTTGAGCATATTTTAAATACTAGTCTGCACAGGTACTCTTTAAGAAGACATTTGCTGCATCATTAAGGCTTGCCTACAGCCTTCAAGACTATGAGATATCTAACCAAGGCCTAGGATAGGCAAAAAGAAAGAGACAGAGAGATAGAATAAAAGGGTTATGTTGTTGAGACATCCAAGGTACCTGCAACTCCCTTGGTCATTGTAAATTCTTTTGAGAAGTATACGGAAACTTTTGAATGCACTGCAAAATATGCTGATGATCTGATGAAACCATTTCTGTTGGTAATTTTAGTCTGATGTACAGTATTAGTAGAGCCAACTGATTTGGAGTAAAGACAAAGGAAATATGGCATTGAACTGATTCTGAAATTAAGAACTATACTATTAAATGCCCAGAAGGAGTTGTATTGCGTCTTTGTGGACCTGGAGAAAGCATATGACAGGGTGCATCGATAGGAGCTGTGGTATTGTATGAGGAAGTCGGGAGTGGCAGCGAAGTTTATAAGAGTTGTACCGGATATGTACGAGGGAAGTGTGACAGTGGTGAGAACTGCAGTAGGAGTGACGGATGCATTCAACATTAAGGTGGGATTACATCAGGGATCGGCTCTGAGCCCTTTCTTATTTGCAATGGTGGTGGACAGATTGACAGATGAGATTATACAGGGAGCATTAGAGTAGGGAGCAGGTTGAGGAGACCCTGGATAGTTAGAGGTTTGCTCTAGAGACGAGAGGAATGAAGGTCAGTAAGAACAAGACAGAATACATGTGTATAAATGAGAGGGATGTCAGAGGAATGGTAAGGAGTAGAGTTGGTGAACGTGGATGAGTTTAAATACTTGGGACCAACAATTCAGAGTAACGGGGATTGTGGAAGAGAGACAAAAAAGAGAGTGCAGGCAGGGTGGAATGGGTGGAGAAGAATGTCAGGAGTGATTTGTGACAGACAGGTATCAGCAAGAGTGAAAGGAAAGGTCTGCAGGACAGTAGTGAGATCACCTGTGTTTTATGGGTTGGAGATAGTGGCACTGATCAGAAAGCAGGAGACACAGCTGGAGGTGGCAGAGTTAAAGATGTTAAGATTTGCATTGGGTGTGACAAGGATGGACAGGATTAGAAACAAGGACATTAGAGGGTCAGCTCAGGTTGGAAGGTTGGGAGACAAAGTCAGAGAGGTGAGATTGTGTTGGTTTGGACATGTGCAGAGGAGAGATGCTGGGTATACTGTATTAGGAAAAGGATGTTAACGATAGAGCTGCCAGGAAAGAGGAAAGCTTAAGAGAAGGTTTATGGATGTGGTGAGAGAGGACATGCAGGTGCTGGGTGTGACAGAGCAAGATGTAGAGGGCAGGAAGATATGGAAAAAGATGATCCGCTGTGGCAACCCCTAATGGGAGCAGCCGAAAGAAGAAGAACAAGACTGTTAAATGTCAATAATAACAGAAATAACCAAATGCAATGTGTAAGAACTATATCATTCAACATATTCAGCATAAGTGTGCATACACTGTAAAGTAGTGTTTAAGTGGTAGTCAGAAACATGAGCTCTTGCCTATCATTGCTCCATTCGGATGTATGTTGGGGGTACAGTAGTGAGTGTGTTGAAAAGTACAAACACAGAAGAGGGTTGGGGCTTCAGGCCAGTGGGTTGGGGAGCTTTGCATGTGCAAGGACTTACAGAGGTGTAGATAACATTTAGGTTTGTACCAACATTTCAATGGGTCAGCAGCTCTTCAGGGAAAGTCATAGAAAACTATTGTTGTGACTCAATTATTCATGATCAGAATAAAAAAAAAAATAGATACACAATCCCATGGTTTTCAACCAGGAATGTCAAAAACAGTCTAAACTGATCACCAAAGCAAACAAAAATATTACAGTGAAAACAAATAAAGTATAAAATCCTACAGACTCACTGAAGGTTCTCAGGTTATGTGCACCTCACTGTCAGGTGGGATGGCTTCACAGTGTTTCTTTTTCCAAGTACTAGAAAAGACCTCTGCGTCTCATGTCATGTTGACTCTTCCCTTCAAAACACAAATTTTAGTTGTACCTGAACAATTAAAAAAATAAGCTCATCAAACAAAAAATGAGTCACTACCTGTGTAAGAGATGACACATACTTCAGACACCAACAGAGGGCACTCCAGTATGAAAACCATCCTACAAAGAGCAGTACCACGTTCTCCGGGGTTCATAGAGTGATGAGGAGTAATGGAGTACCTCACCTGTTTTATTCTCACTGTGAAAAATGTGTCACACTACAAATGTGATTGATTGGGGAAAAATTGGTTATTGCATTCAACTGTCAAAGAGTTCAGTGTACAGGAAGTTGGTGACTTTGCAGGTGTGTCAAAGTGTACTGTCAAATGGGTCTTTCAGCAATGGTATACATTGCAGTCCACTGCTAATCATCACCAGAACTGCAGTTGAAAGATGGTGCTCACATTCATTCAGCTCAGGAGCGTAGGGGGCCTTGAGTCTGTCAATATTGGGCAATAGTCTGGAACCAACCCTTGGATAGCAAAAGTACTGTCATGCACACCGCCCACACTCATACTGACATGGAGCCAATGTAGAACCACCAGCTAACGTAGAAGGATCACTTTTATGGATGTGAGAGCGAAAATGAGAGGGAAAAACTAACACAGATATTAGATAACATATCAAGTCCATGCAGACAGCAACCTGGCAGACTTTTTGAGTTGGTATAAACAAAACATTGAGATAACCTTTATGTTTATTTACTCCATTTTAATACTTTAATAAGTATAACAGAAAACTCTTCATGACAGTGGGTATTATTTTCAGGTGACTGAACGGTATTATATCCTTAAAATATTTCCATCTTGTGTGCAGTCAGAACAAATTCCCGAAAGGATTAAGGACACATTTTACAAAGTGATGTATAAATGAAGAAACAGGAATTCACAGGAAAACTTAGTAATGGAATGTTTTTGTTTTGTTTTGTTTTTTTGACATTTCTCTTTAACATTAATTTGGTAGCCTTCTGCCTTGACATGTCTTTCTTTTACAAACTAGCTGCCTTTTTGGTGTAGAGTTTTCATGCTAAGATTATTGCTCAAGGGTAAAAGAGTTCATTTACTGTAAACTATGTGACATGGCCTTTACATTAAATGCTGTCATCATTTTACACTTTTTTGGAACAGATCATCTGGGGATAAAGACTGTGAAATAAAGAAACTATAATTATTGCCATTACTTCCATGAATTGGAGTAAGCAGGTTTAATATATTGGTAAGTTATTTGACCCTGAATACTCATTTTCAAACCAGTACTCCACTTTTGTTTATTGCCTAATTCAGCTTGAATAACCAACTATAATGACTTCATTATTATTTTGAACTACAATAACATTTTCTGTATAAGTATGTCTATAAATCTACTGTTAAAATCGTTCAATTCAGGTTGCAGTTACACAGGATCTCATCTGAATCATTTGGCGATAAGTCAGAATTAATTCCCTGGACCTATAGGAATGTTATTATAATTAATATAGTATAGAAGAGCTACAACAAAAATAATATACATAACTATATAACTGATAAGTGTTGTTTACATTAAGTAAAGACAAAATGGCAATATATACAAACAATAAATGCATTAGACGCAAGTAGCTGATGAAGATATTTGGTGACTGACAAATGGCAGAACTATGTATACAAAATGCTTCAAAAATTAAAAAAATACTGTAGTTTCCAATGGTAAGTGCTGCTGCTGATTCATAGTTCTGGGTTTCTATGTGAGAATCGAGGCCCACACCCGTGTCCATGTTTTCATCATCTCATAGTTGCGGGTTTTCTCCTAGATCTCAGGTTCTCTCTTACATCGAAAGACCTGCATGTTAGGTTATTTAAGGTAATGTAAATGGTTCTGTTATGTGCAAGAGTGCCTGAATGTTTAAAGCAGGATGGCTTCTTGGCTTCATTCCAGTTATAATGGCACAACCTTTAAGTCTCTGCAGTCATATAGAAGAAAGATGAATACATTGATTAAAGTATTACAAATAGAAATCTCTAACAACAGTGAATTTTACCGGAAGAACATTTTTCTTATGGTTTGTTGCTTTGTTCCAAAAATCAAAGAGCTTTCAGTATAGATTTCACAGATGAACTTCTTTTATAAATGGGCAGTAAAAGAAATCGTATAAAAATTAAAAATGATTCAGTTTAAAAATTAAAAAGAATGAAAAAATTATATTATTATAATTATTATTAATGAAAAGACAATTGTTTTGTAAAGTACTTTCTGAGTAATCATCAATAGGATTATTTATTTTACTATTATTTTGCTGCACCTTTAAAATAATTCTGCACAGGACTTATTTCTTCTTATTTATTGTGACCTATAACATTTCAATTGGTACGGAACTTAAACAGCGTTTCATATTATGTTCATTTTCTGCATTTGTTTTTGAACAATGCTCATTCTGCATTGGAACTTACTGCATCAATTTTAATTCTCTTAAAAGTGCATCTTTACTAAAATGCACAGAAAATAGATATTTAAAACTAATACATATAATTGTGACTTTATTATAGAAGAGTGCAGTCCTTAAACTACAGTTTATAAATTCAAGGTTATTGCAAGACTATTGATCCTTTTTCTTTTTTCTTCTAAAATTTCCCAAACTGAATCCTGCATCCATCTCTAATTACTTGGTCTGCAAGAGGATACTTAATGGGTCAAATAGGATGCCAGTGCATAGCAGGGCAGCCCTGAAGGGTCTTAGGACAGTGGAAAGAGAAGCTGAATATCTAGGCAAACATGAAAAGAATGTGCAAGCTGCACACAGACAGACCCTTAAGGCTGGAAACAACCATAGATCCTTTAAGTTTCAAGCACTTTCTTTGTCAATAAAAACATCACAACCAAATGCAAGCCATTGTCTCACTAGTCTATAATAAGGAATGAATATAAAAGTGGAGCACAGAACAAATGGAACACTTTCAAAGCCATCTGCTTGTGTTCTATGACCATGAAATCAAAGCTTAGGGTAAATGTAGGCCCTATAAATCTCTCGGTACTGAATGAATGACACCAAAGACAATAATGGAAATTACTCCAGTTGCACAAAAACAAAACAAAAAGAAAGAATAATACTGTACACAGTAATAAGCAGTCAGACCAAATAATACACATGTTAAAATATATGAAAAATAAAAACAATACAATAAATAATATGTATGGTACCATTTTATAGCTTTGGGAAGCTGTAAAGATGAAGCTCATTTAAATTTTTAAATCAGTACACTTAGTTCAAATATTGTGTGAGAAACGTAGTTGTAATTATAGACTTGGACTGTAAACTAAGACATGAGCATTATTTATCATTATAATTTGGCAGGAGGAAAAGAGCAACTAAATTAGTGCCACTTGAGTATTTCTAATAGGGATACAATAGAAGAATGGTGTAAGACTTTAATGAAATAGATCCTGTGTGGTTCCAATTACTATCCGCAAGAAAAAAGCAGCAGAACAACTACAAAAAAAATACTCCTTTTGGTGCAATTGACCTATAAGTATCACATTCCTCTTCTCTTGGGACCCTACAAAAGTAGAAAAGTATTTAATTATGATGTATACAAGTTTGTGGAAACTGATCATTTGACATGGCTGCAAACTTGAAAAAGGTAATTTATTATATTTTGTCCTTAAATTTTTAAAGCACAGTTAGTTTCCATTAAGAAAGAATGTATTTGAAGGGTTTAGATTTGTGTTTATTTTTAGGAAAAGCGTTATTGTTTCCTAGATAGAAACTATAAATAAATCCTAGTGTTATTTATGTACAAAAGTTCAAAAACTATTTCTGTGAAACTATGCATTAAAGAAAAAGCGTGTTATTTAATCAATAATTTAACTGTTCCATAACTAAACTTTAAATCTGTTTTAATAATAAGATGGCTTGCACAATCTACCAATTGTGATTTATGTCTGTATGTTACTTCATTATTTTTAAATAAAATAACAGCTTTCTAATCATAATCAGTGTTACCATCTAGAAATAATTAATGTCACACAGCTATAGAATGCGGCTGGAGTTTAGCCAAACCATAAACTACATAAAACACAAGGGTTTAAAAAGTTAAACAGTCTGTATATCTGCATTCTTTTTAAAACTATGTAATTGGGTGTTGACTTATAGAATAATAATAAAAAGTATAACTCATTGTTATTAACATAGTTAAAGACAAACTAAAGATAAAATAGTTTTGCCTAAACTTAGCATTACGTGTTATTCATTCAAGATTTACTCTACTTATTGTAAATTTAAATACAAATTTTCTCATATGATTAGATTAAAGTCTTGAAGGTTCTCTACCTCAAGAAACCGACTCAATAGCAAAAGGTGGCAGGCAATGAAAAAAATGAAAAATAAAAATCTATTGCTTATTAATTAAGACATAATAATAATAATAATTGGTAATTGGGTGATTATAGTATAACATCTTAAAGAAATGCCTATGAGCAAAATTAACATGCAGTTTAGGAGTCAACACACGCCTTTCCAATTCTTATAATAAAGATATATGTTTTATTACACACCTTTAATCTTTTAAATCCTTATAATTACAGCCTTTAGTATAAAAGTGAACCATGATTAATAGAAAAACAGTCAAAAATCAGTGTTACAATAATACAACTAATGCTAGAGATTATACTAAAGCATTTATACTTTAATTAGCACATTAATTTTACAAGGAAATAACACATAAGCACATTTGATAGGGGAACATATATTATAAAAAGAATTATTGTATTATGATTACACTACAGTTTAGCAGAAGAAAGAACAAAAAGAGTTTGCTGCCAAGTAAATGTGCAAGATGTGTAGGTTTTGAAAGGGTACCTTCAAGTATTTACAGTATGTTGTGCACTTCACTTGACAATTATCACGTACTGTATATACACAGGTACACTGCCCAGTTTGTGTAAATGTGATACCATTGATATGCTGAATGTGATACACATGAATGTGGAAAACGTGCATTTGGAAAGGGGTGGCACAGTGGTGCAGAGGTCAGTGATGCTGCCTCACTGCTCTGAATCTCAGCCTGGTCACTACTGTATGCCTATTTTTGGCATATTCTCCAGGTTTTCCCAATTTTCCCCCATATCTCAAAGACATACATCTTTGTTTAACAAGCAAATCTAAATTGTGTAGCTGTGTGTGTTCAGTAAGTATGTCCTTGTGACTAGAATTTTCTTTTCTTGTACAGTGCAGCAGGTTGGGAAACCTACCAGTAGCCACAGAACTAAACTTAGCACTGCGTGGAAAAAAGGGCATCAGTGCCATGGCTGGTTCTAGCATTTTTGCTGCCCTAGGCAAAGCTGTAAATGGCGCCCACATACCAAGCCCAATTATTGCTTTTTACCTTTTGATATAATATTATCAATATAACATTTTGCTTGGAATGCCATGGTGCCACAGCAGTATTCCTGCTACTTCGGAATAAGGAGACCAGGATTTGCATCCTGGGTCCTCCCTGCATGGAATTTGCATGTCCTCCCCATGTGTGCGTGGGTTTCCTCTGGGTGCTCCAGTTTCCTCCAGTCCAAAAACATATAGGTTAGGTGAACTGGCTATACTAAACGAGCTGAACTCAAGTGAAAAAGACAAAAGAACTGCGTAGTGGCAGCAGTCAGGTAAACTGCAGGAGGATGATCACCACTACAACTGTGTAGCTTTAAAAAGTGAGTGGAGCTGCACCAGTGGTGTGTGTCGAGCTACATCATATTTAGGGTCATGTTAACATACTATAGATCTTTATGGCAGTATGGCAGGTCACCTTCTTTTCACTTTTTCTTGTTGTGTCATTACGAGGAGCCTGTTTCCATTCTAACCAGAGATTGGCTCTCCCAATGTTTATGATGGGCCAGCGCACATGCAAATTGCAATGTATATATACAATTATGCCATTTTGTAAAATTCTATACATTTCAAAAACTACTTAAGGTGTCAATCACAATATCTGTTAAAAATTTCTTAAGCTCACACCTCATGTGTTAGGATTACAGTAGCCTCCTGGAGGAACAATACTGCTGAGTTTTGTTTCACAAACTGTTTCAGATTATATATTGACACTGATTTTAATGCCTATTTTCTGTTTTATTGTTTTAAAGCTAATATTTATCACTGTTTCACATTTTTTTCAAAAATGTACAGTATATATTAATTTTTTTATTTGTTTTGTTTAATGTTTAGAGAATGCACTGCATCATGAGTCCTGTATAGCAATACATATTGTATGTGAATTAAGTACATTGTCCCATACCTAGTTGGGACATATATGAGTCTGGGGGAAATGGACAGCAAAAATACATTATGCCCCATTATTTAATGTGAAAACACGTGCAACCATTTGTATAACATTTGTAGTACTCAGTCCACTGACTAATGTAACTATGGCTTTAAGAGGATTCACAGAACAGCCTTAAAAAACTTTGGCTTTGGTTATTTTTTACAGACATGAAAACTTTGTATGCGCCCTGCGGTGGGCTGGTGCCCTGCCCAGGGTTTGCTTCCTGCCTTGCACCCTGTGTTGGCTGGGATTGGCTTCAGCAGACACCCCTTGACCCTATAGTTAGGATATAGTGGGTTGGATAATGGATGGATGGATGAAACTTTGTAACATCCCCAACTGCCTGATAATATCAAGAAAAGTCTAATTTGAAAATTTTTTCATATTATAGTCTAAAATAATAATTATACAAAGGCTTTGGTGGGGTCACTACCATAGAAGAAAATAAATTGAATTTTGGCACACTTACATAAATAGGAAGATGCAGCCATACCACATAAATTATTGCCAAAACTATTAAATAACACTTAAGCTTTCACTTAACACACCATACTTGCAAATTACCGATTTTAAAGTGAACCTCTGATCTTGGTAATAATTTATAACATATAGCAAATCAGAGTAGTACAGTGTGTTTAACATATTCATGTTTGTACATTAGGCTGATTCCAAATTGGCCCTGCGAGAGTATGATTTTGGATGTGTATATGAGCAGGCTCTGGTGTTCAAGGGCTGATTCCTGCCTTGTGCCCAATAATGCCAAGAAGGGATATGGCCTTCCGCAAGCATGAATATTACTGAGCAGGTCTGAATGTTATTTTGTTTTAGGTTGTGTAGTAAATTGTTATATGGTGCACACTTTTGACACAAAATCAACAGAAAGCAAACTTAAATTAGTTAAACAAGAAGGCATGATTATCTATTCACTGTCAAAAGAATTTTGATGGACCTATTATACACTGAAAGTATTTTTGATCATAATATAAAAGAGCATCATTTTTAAAACTAAAAGGCCAAGTAAGGGATTTTTTACATTTTATTATAAATCATTTTAGCTGAATATACTTTTGTTTTTTGCATGTTTTGAATGAACAGAGAAAGTCATTTGGTAAAAAATGTGTATATGTACAAGCACTATCCAAAAATTCCTGTCTCCTGTGAAAACAAAGTAGTGCTATTGTTGTCCAAATGTGAAAAAAGCAATGAATAAAAGTGGCTGTGTAGCCCATCTGGGCACATTTTGCTTCTAAAGGTTAATCCTTGGCTCTGAAAACCCTAGAGCAGTGTCTGGTTCTTTCTTAGAATCCCCATGTATTTTGACTCATAATGTGCACCTTACAAAGTACTGCATGAATGCAAAACCCACATTGCAGTTTATACAGCTTTCGTTTAAATGTTAATTTGATCCTATTGTTCGCTTATGACTAGTAATGTACATTTACTGCCGATAATTTCGGTTTTTTTTTTTTAATTTAACACATAGTGTTTTGTCAATATTTAGATTTTTTTCATACTGCTAAAATTAGATATTTTACTTGTTAATTCCAGAATTACAAGCAATGCCTTTAATAACGCTAAAACACCTCATTCACAGTTTCACATCTTTTACACGATAATTGCTCTTGGAATAGGTCTCTACGTATTTAGACAATAAATGCTTATATTTTAAAAACCTGAGCTGAAAACAATCAGCTCAGGTTTTTAAAAAGAAAGAGGGTGGGTGTCTGCAACTGACAAGAACAAGAGTGGATTCAGGTAATTGTTGCTGCTTGTGGTATTTATATACAGTATATATACTGTATATATATATATATATATATATATATATATATATATATATATACACAGTACAGTGGTGTGAAAAACTATTTGCCCCCTTCCTGATTTCTTATTCTTTTGCATGTTTGACACACAAAATGTTTCTGATCATCAAACACATTTAACCATTAGTCAAATATAACACAAGTAAACACAAAATGCAGTTTTTAAATGATGGTGTTTATTATTTAGGGAGAAAAAAAATCCAAACCTACATGGCCCTGTGTGAAAAACTAATTGCCCCCTTGTTAAAAAATAACCTAACTGTGGTGTATCACACCTGAGTTCAATTTCCATAGCCACCCCCAGGCCTGATTACTGCCACACCTGTTTCAATCAAGAAATCACTTAAATAGGAGCTGCCTGACACAGAGAAGTAGACCAAAAGCACCTCAAAAGCTAGACATCATGCCAAGATCCAAAGAAATTCAGGAACAAATGAGAACAGAAGTAATTGAGATCTATCAGTCTGGTAAAGGTTATAAAGCCATTTCTAAAGCTTTGGGACTCCAGCGAACCACAGTGAGAGCCATTATCCACAAATGGCAAAAACATGGAACAGTGGTGAACCTTCCCAGGAGTGGCCGGCCGACCAAAATTACCCCAAGAGCGCAGAGACGACTCATCCGAGAGGTCACAAAAGACCCCAGGACAACGTCTAAAGAACTGCAGGCCTCACTTGCCTCAATTAAGGTCAGTGTTCACGACTCCACCATAAGAAAGAGACTGGGCAAAAACGGCCTGCATGGCAGATTTCCAAGACGCAAACCACTGTTAAGCAAAAAGAACATTAGGGCTCGTCTCAATTTTGCTAAGAAACATCTCAATGATTGCCAAGACTTTTGGGAAAATACCTTGTGGACTGATGAGTCAAAAGTTGAACTTTTTGGAAGGCAAATGTCCCGTTACATCTGGCGTAAAAGGAACACAGCATTTCAGAAAAAGAACATCATACCAACAGTAAAATATGGTGGTGGTAGTGTGATGGTCTGGGGTTGTTTTGCTGCTTCAGGACCTGGAAGGCTTGCTGTGATAGATGGAACCATGAATTCTACTGTCTACCAAAAAATCCTGAAGGAGAATGTCCGGCCATCTGTTCGTCAACTCAAGCTGAAGCGATCTTGGGTGCTGCAACAGGACAATGACCCAAAACACACCAGCAAATCCACCTCTGAATGGCTGAAGAAAAACAAAATGAAGACTTTGGAGTGGCCTAGTCAAAGTCCTGACCTGAATCCAATTGAGATGCTATGGCATGACCTTAAAAAGGCGGTTCATGCTAGAAAACCCTCAAATAAAGCTGAATTACAACAATTTTGCAAAGATGAGTGGGCCAAAATTCCTCCAGAGCGCTGTAAAAGACTCATTGCAAGTTATCGCAAACGCTTGATTGCAGTTATTGCTGCTAAGGGTGGCCCAACCAGTTATTAGGTTCAGGGGGCAATTACTTTTTCACACAGGGCCATGTAGGTTTGGATTTTTTTTTCTCCCTAAATAATAAAAACCACCATTTACAAACTGCATTTTGTGTTTACTTGTGTTATATTTGACTAATGGTTAAATGTGTTTGATGATCAGAAACATTTTGTGTGACAAACATGCAAAAGAATAAGAAATCAGGAAGGGGGCAAATAGTTTTTCACACCACTGTATATATATGGTATTTTTCTGGCAATTTAGAATTAAGAGAAAGATGGAGAATGATGGTGACACTAAGAGAAAGACATAGACCTAGAAATACAACAATTTTACTGGGGGAACAAGTAGGAATAACATTTTTTAAGCTGACAGTGTATTTTGGAGCAAATATAATCAATAATCAGCATGTCACTCTGATTTATGCATACTTCTATATTTAAGTATTTGCTCACAGGCTTGACCTTCATTTATATTCATATTTAAAAAACATATATTATACTAAGGAAAGCACATTGCTTAATGAGTAACATCTACATCTAACATCCCACAAACTAAAAAAGCAAGGTAGAGTCAAAGGTTAAGCATCAGATCTTTTATATAACTAATGGGTGCCACCGAGCCCCAAACCACAGATACAATTATGCCCAAACACCATTCCAGTTCAAATAAAAGGGTTAATTCACCTCCAACATCTTCTTTACAAGAGTAGCAGCCACAATTCACAAATACAAATTCTCTTTATCCACCTCCTGTAGAGTGTTGCCCAATGCCTCCCACCTCTGACTCAAACAAGTGAGGCTGTGGGATTTCTTTTAAATCCAACCTAGAAAGTGTTTCCCATGCCATGCCCAATTCGTCCAGAGCACTTCTGGGTCGTATGGAAACAAGGGCAGTCCTCCCCTGGTAGCGTTCTCCCAAAGAGCCCGACAGGGCTAACTTCTGGACTGCAACTCCCATGTCTCCCTGGGGGTGTCTTAATCGGGTTCAGCCCTGAGGTACACTGCCACCTGTTGTGTGGGGGAATGAACTGCTACTAGTATGCCTGTTCACCCAGTCCATCCATTATGGCCTTCTGGCCAGGTAAGAATCCATTCTTTATCCCCGCCAGGATAACTGTCTTTCTTCCATGGTACCTACACCAAGAACTTACCAGAATATTTTGATTATAGAAAAAATATAAGGAGGAAGGGATGGCTGAGCCAACTAAACTGTATGTTGGAATTATGTTTGTAAATGGTATTTGGAAAAAATGATGAAAAAGGCCTTCTCCTCCTCATTTCTAATTGTTATAAATTAGACTGTCTTGTTGAGACACTTAGCTTTTAAAACTTTACCAAATCAAATCACCTAGACACATTCACAGATACAAGACTTCGAAAACAGACAAGAACTGTGCCCATTACTCTGCTGTATCAGAGCTGTTTGTTTCAAGAAATTAAAATCAGCGCATTATATGTCAATCTTTGCATTATTTTTCTTCTATTGAGTTTTTGAGTTGTGTGTTTTTGTAGAAGAATTATGTAATTAATGGAGACTGCAAGATAAAAGAACCTATTTTTGAGTAAGTGTGTGTGCAGTCCCTTCAAAATACATCTGGTCATTATCATACTGTACTAGTGTGTATGTCTCCTACATATGCTACAGTGTTGCATAAGACCAAGTATAACACTGATTTGGTGCTTTATTTCTAAATAACTTCCCTTAAACCAATATTTAACCTACTCTGGGTCTAGATCTGCTGCCTCTTTGTAGCTTTTATAAAAGAAAATGATTTCAGGAAAACAAGGCAATTAATCTGTAATTCCATTAAGATGATTAAGGACAAATGTGCATGAAGAGCAAAATGGACACCCATGTTTGAATACAGATTTTAGAGCAGACATTACTCTGGTTAAAAAAAAATATGTTTTCTCAAATTGCCAAGTCAAGTAAAATGGTGAACATATTGTAGCCATATGTAGGTTGTTGCTGATTGGCTTCTTAAAAAACAAGTAAAAACATCTGAGATCAGTAGACTGACATTGTGGTGAGAATGAGAAGCTACAATTAGTAAAGAAATTGTTTTTGATATAAATTAAGAAAAATCAGGCTAATTTTAAAACCAGTGAAAATGCTCAAATAACAGGATGCAGGATGTCTTCATTGAACTGGTTCCTTCTGCCATAGTGCAGAGTGGGTTAGTCAGCATAATTTATTTGACTAAAATATCACTGATGTTCAGGTAGGAGTCACCTCTTCCAGTGCATTTCATAAGTAAGATATACAGAAAAATGGCACTGAGAAGGCCATAAACACAGTTTTGTTCCTGTCTCATATGTATGCTGAAGCAGTGCATAGGAAGTTCAGAGTCAAATCTAAATCTTGCTTTTACTTTATGAAAACCATACCATAAATTATGGTATGGTCCATAATTGAATTCTGAGCCTCTTAAAGCAATAATTGACCACAGCTATAACTAAATATTTCACACTTCTGGTGTGAAACTAAAGATAAATATTACACTCATTTGTTCCTCATGTAATGGAAAACTGAATCCCAAAAACTCTTGTCAGTCACAAGCAGTTGTAGTCTCAAATCTTAAATCCATGAGACTTTGGTGGAACCAAAAGGATATACAAGTAAAGAGGGCTACGGGGTTCTCCACAACCTATTACCACTCTACTCTGCAAGAACTAAAAAGAACTAAAAGAATCAAGCAAATATTCAAGAAGATATGCAAATACATGTCTGGTTATTCATACAGTAAATCAGCATAGGTTGCTGTACACATTTGTTTTCTTTTCTGAACAAAACATTTGGTTTAACGCATAACCCAATAGTAATCTGCCCATGCCATAATAATGTATGACACAAATCACTTGTTACCACAGCTGTGACTTTTCTTATATTAAATCAGTCATTTGGTCTGTAAATATTGCATATTGAGTTGATTCAGTATAAGTAATATTTAGCTAGCTTGGATCACTTAAGCAGCAACAAAATTATATTTCATTCACCCTACTTTATAGGCACTACAAGTGCATATTTCTGACATATCGGAATGATTTAGGAGCAACAGTACATTCAAAGCGATCATTCAGGAAATCAACTTTCACATACTGTATCTTGGATTTAAAAAAGAAGACACAAGTGTCACAATAGAGCCTAGTAGTCTGCATTTTGAATGACAGGATGTGTTCTGCTTTGCACCTTTTGCTGCCAGAATAGGAACCTGCTCCCTGTAATGCTGGATTGAATTTAATGGGTTGAAGATTACATATGTGTACTGTTTGTAATGTATATATTTTTATTTTAATCTTGACAGAATTATGAGAAAAAAACTAAAACTATATACATTTCTAAAGTAATTTAAAACAATTTTATATGAGAGTCCTTTCAATCAGAATGGTAACTTTAGGTTGCAGTTTTACAGTCCATTTAATGCATTCTAGGCTGCCATCTTCATTGCTCAGCTCTTCTGAAACAGATAAAAACGGAAATGAAATGGATATGTTTATGCGTGACTTAATGCCACTGCATGGATGGAAGGGATGTGGGTACGGCACATAGTCTCAGAGGAAGAAACGAGTGGGAATCAGGCAAAGAGCAGGAACTGGGCCAGGAAAAGAGGGCAGAGAAGATTTAGTGGGAGCAGCATACTTGCGAAGTCTATGTCAAACTGGCAAGAGACAGAGGTGTAACAGGAAATTGTTAGACAGACACGACTAAGTCAGTTATCTTTATTGTTGTTTTACTGCTTTGCAATGTGCCCAGGACCTCTCAGCAGCAGGCTGATGAAAGATTCCTTTGTTGAATAGAAATAAACCAATCTGATTGACTGTTTGTTGGAACAGAATATGCGTAGTTTATAGATTACATATACTGTATGCACTTTGCTTTACAGACTTTCCATTCAGCTGCATAGTTTGTGGTTTCTGAACACTTCACAATGACACTGTTTATAATGAGCTTGTTATCACTAATGATCTTCAGCCAAGGAAGGTTAACCCTTTTGAGAAACAAAGTGATGTGACTCACAGACAGGTGAATGAAATGTTTGCAATTAAAGCCTTTTTCTGTCACAGAGTCCTAATAATAAATAAAAAATTCAGTACAATAGCATAATGTTAAAGAATGCCTCCATCTCAGAGCAGCTTGCCTCATTTCCAGCTGCTCAGAGCTTCAGTTCATCTTACATAGGGCACCTCTGGGGCTTCTCTTTATCCCCAAGTGAAAAAACATGCTGTTAAGATGACTGCTGCCTGAAAACTCGCTCAATGGGAGTAAGCTTGGGAGGGGCTGGTGCTAAATGATGCAATTGCACCAAGGACTAAACTTTGGGAGGGTGCATAGATGTCAAACGATGTAAGAATCAAAGTCATATTCCATTTACAAATAAAACACTGAACAGACTTTTGCTCCAAGTGGGTAGGCCTTATCCTTCCTATTAGTAATTTGGACAGTTTGAAGTGATTGGGTATTATTTATCTGTTTCAGTTAAAGTATAGGTATTTCATTAAGTTTATGTTGTTATTCATTAATCTGGTTAATTTAACACTTCATATAATAATGTGGCATTATTTAGCTGGCTACTTGATTGGCTTATGTAGTTCTTTAACTAGTTAACTGAATCTGGCAGCAAGAATATGCAGGGAAACTGGAAAATGTATAGAAAAAAGCATCTAATCCTAAAGGAACATATGAGTCAAGGGTGAAGACATTGCCAAACCCAACATAATATTAAAACTCCCCAGAGACTGGTCATGCTTTTAAAAGCAAACCATGCATGGCTGATGATGACAGAGAGGCCAATCCTAATGCTCTAGAGATATTAACAGCTCTGAGGATTGATGTCACTCATTCAGGCCACCCTAAAATATTAGGTTTTAAAAGTTGGTTAAAACCGTTTCATCAGTGTCAAGGAGATACATTGATTACTTTGGAATAACATCATGGCCTGATATAATGCCAGACAATCTTTCAAATGGTACAATGTACAGATCTGAAAGAAACACTGTTTTCCATATATATATATATATACAAAGTGTAGATTGTGAGACTGTAACTTAAGTTTTAACTTCTTTTTAATGACAAAAGGGCGATATTTATAATGTGTACATTTTTAGAAACAACACTTGTGAATAATTTCCATTATATACTGTATATATCTTTGAGAAGCACATGAAAAAGAAGTCATTGTTTACAATGATTGGCAAAATTCTGGACAATGTTGTATCCTCTTGGGACTTAACAATTAACTTTTTGTCACCTTTTTGCTCAGGTAAATCATATGAATTTTGAAAACGTTAAGAGACATCAGGATAAATAGGATTCAGTTTTGCCTACTCATTCAAGAAAGTGTTCGGTAAAGCAGCAATGGTCACTGTCTCAACAAAGTAAGTCAAAATTAAATTAAACATCAGGCTGGGCCTGATACAAGCAGAAATCAGAGAAATATTAAAACTTCCCAAAACTGGGCTACACAACTGATATTTTACATAAAAGACAACTGTCACTAATTGATTGACAGATAAATAGTTATAGAAGCATATACTTCTAAAAATAAAAGATGCAAAAGTGGTTCTTCAAAGCGATGCTATGGATGTGTGGGGCAATTTTCATAAAGGTTTCAGAAAGAATCTTTATTTAATTAAATTTGTAACAGGTTCCATAAATGACCACAAACAGATGATAACAGATTTGTGAAATATCAATGAGTTCCTGAATATAAATGACTGTTGCATTTCAATCACACAGGCTAAGCTCAGGATTTTCTTGATCTTTTGGGATCCCTCTTGGTCACCAATCACACTTTAAAGATTTCTGTTTTTTCCACATATTAAGAACATTTTCAAAGCCCAAAGACCCAATTTCATATTCAAGAAGCTCTACCCAGAATGAAATGATTCTTTGTCAGGCAATGGTTCAATATAGAACCATATAACCCAGTGACGTGCCATGTAGCAACCATTATTTTTAAGAGTGTAGCCAAGTTTCACAAAGGTTTAATGGAGTTTATGTAGGTTGAAAACACTTTAGAACTAATACTAAGAAAAGTGTTATTTAAATGATTAACTGAATTTGGTATTAATACAGATAACTATAGGGATCAATGCTATTACGATGGCTCTAAAATGCAGGAAGCCTATTATACGTGTCAAAAAAGAATACAGCATGAAAGCAAAATTTGCACAATACAGAATAAACCTTATTGCCTATAAAACTAGAATCTTCCTTTGAAATACAATGACCTCTACGGTATCAGAGGAAGCCAAGCATTTTGGCTATGTGCTGGACAGCTTAAAATAATTTTTGTGAAATTTCACCATTTAAAAAAAAAACACAATGTATGAGCATTACCATAGACTCAAGAGTGTAATTTTTTAAATATAGTAGAGTGAAAGGTGCAGCCATTGCACACTATCTGAGATCATGGTATTTGTTAAAATGATTGTGACATTCAACTTTGTTAGCTGGGGAATTTTCAATTGTGAGCAGAGTATTATTGACAAATCAGCATCTCAACTAAACTGAACAAATTCCATTGCTGTGGTAGTATTATCCATCCATTGTGGGATATGGCCAGCCATTCATCCTGGCCAATATCCCCAGGCCGCCAGGTGGAGCCCTTCTTGCAACATAGAGGTGCCCGAGTTCCAGCAGGGCATCATGGACATTGGAGTTTTACATCACAGCCCTGCTGGACACCATGGGGGCCTCCAGGGGATGCTGCAGGAAGGAGCAAGGCTTCTATTTCCCCTATAACCCGGAAGTACGTCTTAATCACAGCGACAGAGGAAATGACGTACTTCCGGGATGAAAAAGAAGAGTTTTCGATCTGACCTGGAAGTGCTAGGAAGTCACATGGACTGAGGGTTCAGAAGCACTTCCGGGTCAAGGACTATAAAGGACTCTGGGAAATCCCAGACGGAGGAGCTGAGTCGGGAGGAAGGGTGGTAACGCGTCTGGGAGTGGAGGATTGTTTATTGATTGTGTATTTGTGTTGATTTGTGAGTATAGTGGAGTGGAGGGTGCTTTGCGCACATTACAGTCTGAATAAAATAATAATTTGGACTTTTATCTGGTGTCTGGCATCTGATCAGAGGGTTCAAGGGGACGACAGCACCCCCTATCTGTCACACCATCCATTATCCAACCCGCTATATCCTAACTGCAGGGTCACAGTGGTCTGCCGGAGTCAATCCCAGCCAACATAGGACGCAAGGCAGGAAACAAACCCCTGGGCAGGGCGCCAGCCCACCGCAGGGCACACATACACCCACACATCAAGCACACACTAGGGACAATTTAGGATCGCCAATGCACCTAACCTGCATGTCTTTGGACTGTGGGAGGAAACTGGAGCACCCAGAGGAAACCCACACAGACACGGGTAGAACATGCAGACTCCACACAGGGAGGACCTGGGAAGCAAACCCAGGTCTCCTAACTGCGAGACATCAGCGCTACCGCTGCGCCACCATGCTGCCCGTGGTATTATTAGTATAATAATATTCTTTAATATAAAAGTTTCAATAAATATTGATAAAGGACTCTGTAGTATATATATTAATGAATCTATACTAATAAAAGGCAAAGCCCTCACTGACTCACTCACTCACTCACTCACTGACTGACTGACTCACTCATCACTAATTCTCCAACTTCATGTGTAGGTGGAAGGCTGAAATTTGGCAGGCTCATTCCTTACAGCTTACTTACAAAAGTTAGGCAGGTTTCATTTCGAAATTCTACGCGTAATGGTCATAACTGGAGCCTCTTTTTTGTCCATATACTGTAATAGACTACAGCTCGATGGCCGTGGGAGGCGGAGTTGCGTATCGCGTCATCACGCCTCCCACGTAATCACGAGAACTGACTGTGAACGCAGTACGTAGAAAACAAGGAAGAGCCCCAAAGAGCACTGAAGAAAACATTCATTACACAATTGAGAAGGCAGCAAAACAATAAGAAGCGAGCGAGTGACGCATACAAGCATATTCATAAGTGCAGCTACTGCGGAAACAAAGCACGGTGTAAACCGTAAGTTGAAATTAAGTTTATAGAAACGCTCCCGCTGCTGTTTGCAATACCATATTCGCGACATACAAGTTTAATTGAGAAGACACGAGGTATAAACGAGACTTTGGATCACTTTGTAACAGAGTTAAAATTGCTGTAGCGAGAAACTTTTAAGTGCCGGGTCTTAGCTAACATTAAATAAAGCCGTGGACATCGAAACATCACACAAGAGAGCAGCTCACGTGAACTGACTGAATGCAGCACGAGTGATCATTTCGATGAATCAAACCTGTTCAAAAAACACATTACACAATTGATAATGTAGGAAAAGAATATGAAGCGACTGACGCATACAGACATATTCATGAGTGCAGGTACTTCGGAAACAAAGCACCGTGTAAACCTAAAGTTTAAATTAAGTTCATAGACCTACAAAAGGTTGCTTTTCTCCTGTACAACTATACGTTGCATTCTCAACAGTAAGCTTGCACGGCTTGGTCATTTTACAACCGGAGTGCTGAACTGACAACATGGTATACAAAGAGAACTACAGTAATCCCTCCTCCATCGCGGGGGTTGCGTTCCAGAGCCACCCGCGAAATAAGAAAATCCGCGAAGTAGAAACCATATGTTTATATGGTTATTATTATATTGTCATGCTTGGGTCACAGATTTGCGCAGAAACACAGGAGGTTGTAGAGAGACAGGAACGTTATTCAAACACTGCAAACAAACATTTGCCTCTTTTTCAAAAGTTTAAACTGTGCTCCATGACAAGACAGAGATGACAGTTCTGTCTCACAATTAAAAGAATGCAAACATATCTTCCTCTTCAAAGGAAACAGAGAGTAAAGCAAACAAATCAATAGGTCCGTTTGGCTCTTAAGTATGCGAAGCACCGCCGGTACAAAGCTGTTGAAGGCGGCAGCTCACACCCCCTCCGTCAGGAGCAGACAAAGAGAGAGAGAGAAACAAAGTCAAAAATCAATACGTGCCCTTTGAGCTTTTAAGTATGCGAAGCACCGTGCAGCATACTTAAAAGCTGCACACAGAAGGTAGCAACGTGAAGATAATCTTTCAGCATTTTTAGACGAGCGTCCGTATCTTCTAGGTGTGCGAACAGCCCCCCTGCTCACACCCCCTACGTCAGGATCACAGATAGTCAGCGCAAGAGAGAGAGAAAGAAAAGTAAGTTGGGTAGCTTCTCAACCATCTGCCAATAGCGTCCCTTATATGAAATCAACTGGGCAAACCAACTGAGGAAGCATGTACCAGAAATTAAAAGACCTATTGTCCGCAGAAATCCGCGAACCAGCAAAAAATCCGCGATATATATTTAAATATGCTTACATATAAAATCCGCGATAGAGTGAAGCCGCGAAAGGCGAAGCGCGATATAGCGAGGGATCACTGTATAACAATCGTAATAAACGAACAATAAAACAGCAGAGAACCCATGGATTAAATAAAAAGGCTACTTCCTTGGCGAAGCAAGGAAAAAGGATGGGCTTATATGGCGTTCGTTTATAAAACAGCGGAGAAACTGTGTAAAGGCTGCTTCACAAAAACACAGCAGAGCGCCTTATATGAGCATGCAGTCAGCTAAAGAAGGGAATCAATAAATAGCTATAATCGTAATAAACGAACAAAGTAGCGGAGAATCCGCGGATTACATAAAGGAAATGGGTACCTGAACAGAAAAGTGAGTCTCGAATAGCTACACAATAACTATAACAAGCGTAATAAACGAACAATAAAACAATACAGAACCTCTAAGCAAGGAGAAAGGACGGCCTTATATGGCGTTCGTTTATAAAACAACGGGGATATATATGTGAATGTATGTATGTATATATGTATGTCTATATATATATATATATATGTGTGTATGTCTATATATATATATATGTAGATATGTATATATATATATGTGTATATATATGTATAAATATATGTAGATATGTAAATATGTATATGTATATATATGTGTCTGTATGTGTATATATATATATATGTGTGTATGTATGTATGTGTGTATATATATATATATGTATGTGTATGTATGTATGTGTATATGTATATATGTATATGTGTGTGTGTATGTATATGTGTATATGTATGTGTATATATATATATGTTGATATGTGTATATATATATGTATATATATGTGGATGTGTATATATATATGTGTATATATATATATGTATATATATGTGGATGTGTATATATATATATATGTATATATGTATATATATGTATATGTAGATATGTGTATATGTAGATATGTATATATATGTATATATGTATATGTATATATATGTTTACATAACCTCTTTAACACACTACTTCTCCGCTGCGAAGCGTGGGTATTTTGCTAGTATAAAATAAATACAAATTCAAAGGAACAAACCCCCAGTGGACTCTTTCTGCGAAAGATGCTTTTGTGTGCTCCCATCCCGTGATGACACTTTTTAGGTATTTCCTGCATTTAAACCTTACTGGACTAAATTGTGCACGTAAATTCCATGCTGTTTCAGGGTCGTCATTAAACTCACAGGTCCAAGAAACCAAGTGTCTATCCTAACCCATTTATTGTCTACCTAGAATTTGTTTGCTCTCTCTTTACTTGTGTAAGTTTTCCTTGGGTACACTTGTTTTCCTTCTATATCCCAAAAATGTTAAGGTTACTGGAGGGTCTGATTTACTCCAGTGCAAGGAAATGTGTACTGCAATGCACTGATGTCTTGTCAGTGATTTATTAGTGGCTCACACTCAATGCTTTTGGGATAGGCTATTCCCCAATGTGACAGCCCGGGTTGGCTCCACTTTCCCTGTTGCGGTCTGGAGCCATCCATAGTCATGAACCAAGATGAGCCAGGCAAATGAGGACACATATTGTACTTACAGCAAGAGGTAGGTGCAAAAGTGATCATGTGCTTTTATTAAAACCAAATCTAAAAACCAAACAGTGTTCAAAAAGAGCAGTGATCAAAAATCATCAATAAATAAATAAATTCATAACCCATAAAACCTTTGAAAATTTGGAGGTTAAAAACAATCCATAAATACATATCCTCTCAAAACAGGGTTAAAATCCTACCCTTTGCAATTCTAAAAAACTCCCAGGTACATCTTTTCTAAAACTAACATCTCCTCTGCTTACCCCACATGGGATCCTGCAGACAGAGTAGACGTCCTGCTGACAGGCACAGCCAACCTTTTCTCATAGGCTCAGGTCCCTGCTGTTCCACGGGCTCCCAGCAGGGCCTCGCACCTCCTGCTCTTGCTGCCACTCCTCTACCTTACACGAGAATGACTAGTGGGCCACACCAGCTACGCTAAAAAATGCTTAGCCGATTGGCCTAATTCAGACACCGAGCATCGGCCCTACACTCCTCCTGGCTGCCTGTCTCTTTCTTTCAGGACCCTGGTGGCTTTCAATCCAGCCTTCTTTCTCCCATATTTAACCTCTGTATCTTTCTTTTCTTCTTTCTTTCTGTTCTGCCCCACTCAGCTGTGCAGGATCCTCTTTATATCTGCCTGATTGGGTGCAGATGCGAATCTCTGCCCAATCCGCAGTGTGAATGCAGCACCTGACTGATCCACTCACTTTTGTACGTGAGTGCGCGATCAGCCTAACACCGAAATCAACCCCGGAGCAGCACCATCATGTAAACATCTGCACCCACTCTGAAACTGCATGCTCTTGGAACGTTGATTATTTATTTAAAACCTGTCCATCGCCACAGACCACTTCTAACAGCCAAACCCACACTAATTACCCTACAAAGGATTAAGCAATTTCTTTTAGTGAATGAATTGATATTTTCATATGAAAAAAGGCAGTGCAAGCAGTGCCCCCTCATTTTTGCTAGGAGGATGATGGAAAAGTGGTTGAAGCTATGATATTTTTTTTCCAGACAGCCAAGCAGGCTCCAGACAGAACATTTTTGCTGTACTTTTCCACCTTATTCTAAAAGCCTTGTGGAAAGAGCATTGGTCAATGAAAAACTCAACAAGTTTCCTATAAAACAAGTTTTGCGTGAGAAGACATTCACATAAGAGTGAAGCTATTACCAACTGATAATTCATGTACTTTATGTAACACTAATGGTGTGGATTCAAGGGACTATAATGAAGCAAGCTGAAGGCTTGACAGTACCAGCTCTCCATGATACTAACCCTAAAAATAAACCTCAGTTTTAACCCAATAAGAAAACAATGCACCACACTAGAGTTTCGAAAAATTACCTTTCAGGGTACCTAATGGCTTCTTATCATTTGAAATTCTTTATAGTACTGGCCAGTGCAGTGAAGTTAACCCTAAAAATACCTCCCTTGAGCAAAGCAGTGAAATACACGGTGGTGTCCAAAGTGAAACATTACATAAGAGTTAAGGAAATAAAAAAGATTTGCAAAATGTATATAAGAACAAATAAAAGAAATAAAGCACAAAAACTCCAGTACAGTAAAATAAAAATGTAATTGACAAGTTTGTATTTGCAAAAATAGTACAATGCATTGTGGCGGATGGCCGGGATGCCCCTACGACACTGGATCCATGGGATGCACGCTACGTCCCCCGGAACATTTGGTGGCAGCACCCCTGGGTTGCATCGGGGCCACAATGGTGGAACACTGGAGCTCATCCCTGTTGGGCTCCATGGCCACCGCCCGGGGGAGCTGCAAGGCTTAACGAGCCAGTCTGGGCGGGAGCGCAGCCACACCTGGAAGTGCAGCTAGAAGCAGGTCAACGAGCACCTGCAGCACTTCTGGGTGGGCTATAAAAGGAGCCTGCCTGCACTACTTAGGGCGCCAGAGTCGGGAGGAGGACGACTGCCCAGGGAGGAGTGGAAGAAAGAAGAGTGTGGTTTGGTGTTTTTATTTGTGATTTGGGACAGTGTTGTGCCTGTGGGGTTCACGGGGAAGACATGCCCCACAGGTGAAGAAAAATAAACATTTTGTTTATATGCCTCTTGTGTCAGTCAGTGTTGGGTTGGCGCCAACCAAGCGCCTTTATCACAGCATCCATTTTGGAGATACTACCAATTGAATAAAGAATATGATGATAAATCACGTAACAGAGCAAAGACCTATAAGTGGGATTTGTACGGAATAAAATATTGTCATCTCAAGACATCTTAAGTGATACTACAGATGCACAGTGACAAACAGAAAAAATAACATCACTGGTATCACCAGCTGTTTTTTGGCCTGAATATAGGTAGGACATTGTGGCACCACTTCAGTGAGTTTATTCAGTGTCACAAAAGTGCTAATGGGAGACAGCTTCAGGGGTTATTATATGGCAATTCACACCATGAGTCAAGGATTGGCACTTTTATTTACTGCCTCTCCTTTCCTTCCACCTGCAGACCAGAAGATCATCAACAGGAAGACTGCTGATGTCACTTCCAGGTCTGGAGACCTAGAACCCACATGTTCTTTATGGAACTCCTCAAATTGCGCATCATCACCATAATTTGGCATTCACAACTTGTACTCATGTCTGCAAAGATGTCACTCAATAGCCTTGCTTTTTTTCAAAAGTGTCAAAATATATAGGTTCACCATTTAATGACCCAACTTTTCATCTTGTCTATTTTTCTATTTGCAACAGCTTAGTTTAGCAAAAAAATGGGGTTGACTTTACATTTATTCAAATGAGTATCCATTTGTTTGGTTTTTTTTCAGTTATGGCATATCCTTTGTTGGTCCTCTTTACATTTAGGAATAATTTCTTGCAAATTTCAAAAGCAAAACTGTGGGCAAAAGCACACAGCAGTTTTTTTTTAACTACTTACAACAATTTAGGGATGCATTCTCAATTGAGTTTATGCTCATAGTCCACTCCTTCTCCTTTTATGACATATGCCCACTTTTTTTAAATTTATCCATTCACTCAGTTTTTTTTCTTGCAAAAACAAGAAGAAAACAGCCATCATCTAATCATTAAAACTGATAATTTTGGCATGTTGGGAAAGAATATTGAAGAACCTTAGTATAAAGGCAACAGATCAGGAAAACATCTGGAAAGGACTTTCTTCAGGGTTCTCCTGATATCCATGTGGGTTTCCTCTGTATTTGTGCTATGGTTTCTTACCACAGTCCAAACACATAATGGTGATGCTAAACTGGCCCATGATATGTGTGTGAGTGTGTGTTCACCCTACATGGACTGGTGCTCTGTCCAGGGTTCTTTCCTGTCTTGTATCTGATAATTCCTAGGATTGGCACCAGCTTCTGTGCAGCCCTACTCAGGATAAACAATGGATGGATGTATGGATGGATGATTGCAGGGAGCTAAAGCTAAGCCCAACAAAATGGAGAACAGGACAGGGACTAATCCAGGACAAATCCATTGCATGACACATTCATACACACACCCACACTTTCTGATAGAGAGGAAATGTAGGTCTGTTAGTCAACCTTACAAGCAGATCTTCAGAATGTACGAGGTAAATCAGGGTACATCGAGAAAAACATATGTAAATATATCCATCCATCCATCCTAACTACAGGGTCACGGGGATCTGCTGGAGCCAATCCCAGCCAACACAGGGCACAAGGCAGGAAACAAACCACGGGCAGGGCGCCAGCCCACCATAGTATGTAAATATATGGAAAATTCAAACTTATTCCTAGAAAAAGTACCTTTTAACTCTTTCAAGGCAGATGTTGACTTTTGTCAGTAGAAGGGGTTAATGGTGGTAATCAACTGTAAACGGTGACAAAACCCACTGTTCTGTCTGGGTTGGATTCTCTTTACCAGAAGGAAAGATAGCTTCATCGGTTTGACCAAGATTCCCTGTGCTTGTGTGAGTACCGAGACGCAAACAACGGCAAAAATGTCATCGACATCTGGCAGGAGATCAAAGCGACTGCATAAAGCAAAATACTCTGTGGACAACGTTTCACAAACTATTGCTGAATTGAAATCTGGGTTGTCGAACATGGATTTTGATGCCAGTGATCGACAACAAATGTAAGATACCAGCATCATCTGATCGTGGTGCTGAGTGGGTTTGTAAAGCTGATGCCGCCGATAGGAGGACCGCCACTTACAGTGACAAGAGATTGCAATGCACTGCAACCGCCACCGCCACTCCCCCAACCCCACGCCATATGAAGACAGCCTGCCAACCAGCCTGCCGCACTTTTCCTGGCAAACTTGTTGCCACAGCACACAGCAACAGATGTTTTATGTTGCTTTCTGTGAGAAACCATTGCTTGGTGTGCTTTTCAGAAAACTGCTTTTTTTTTTTTGGAAAAAATATTCAGCCCTCAAAGAGTTAAATAGAAACTATTTAAAATAATTAACAAATATGGTCATATATAATCTGTTTAAAATATTTATTTATATATTTTTCGACAGTATATTTTCTAGGCTAAAGTGTCCTTTACAAAATGGTCTGGATACTAAAAACTATATATATATACTATATGGAAAACTATATATATATATATACTATATGGAAAACTATTGCAACTGTGAAGCACTTAAGTGCCGCTCACACATAAACTAATTCGTCTCCTGCCATTTGTTTTGTGAAGTTAATATTTTTGTGCTCTCTGTTGGAGTGGTGGCCCATTCTGGGATGGCTTGGATTGCTTGTACTAAATGCTGAGATTTCTCCTAATCATAAAATTGGATTACGTGGGTTCAGTGAATAGATGGATGTTAATTCCTGGCTACTTAACCTTATTTATTTAATGGTACTGTCATTTGCTGCTGTGTTTCATAATCTATGTGGTGTATCTTGAATAGTATTTTAAAATGGTTGCTTTTTCAATAATTGGTAATGCAAACTGAAATTGTTAATCTTGAATCTTAAATAGAGCATCATCCTGTTTCTGAATGGTGATTTAAATAAGTGACTTATTATGATTTACATGGGATTTACAAGGGTACAATGGCAGCAGGCTGCTGGTACTTACCCTGTTAGGCACTGAATGTAAGCCAAGAAACAACCCCAGCTAAGAGTCCAGTTCATCACAGGACTCATCCATGCACAAACCCACACTCACTGATCCCAGTGCTGTTTAGAGTTGCAATCTGATGAAGAATGTGCAAACCACAAAAACAGACTGGGGCCAGAGCAGCAAGAAAACTTGTATTTGTCCAAATCTATAATAAAGTCTGTCTTCAGAAAACAAATAACCCAAATAAACAGAAGAATCTATGTCTATTTCAATGGTGTTATTCCACTTGCCCATTTTTTCTAAAATGTTAAGGCACATTTTATCTCAGAACCTTTTTTTTTTCATGTAGTGTCCCCTTCAGACATTAAATAATGATTTCGGGAAGGTCTTCTTATATAGCAATGCTACACCTCACTCCATGCAGTATACCCTGTATGACTTGTGCTGCACATTAAAGTAAAGCATGGGAAAGCAGCAACATAAATACATTTTGTAAACTGTGACGCTTTCAGTTTAAATATAAATGTGTATTTTTCATTTTGGATTATTTACACATACTTTCAAATGTAGTATATTTAATTAATGGGTGACATATGATATCAATAAGGTTATTGTTTGGTTACTGTATATGCAGTATTTTTTTGTTTCTTATTCATAAGTCATGTGTGATTATCTCCTGGGCTCTTTTCTGATCTAAACTGCATGTAGCTTGAGGGATATCTGATATACAGCTGCAACTCTATAAAGCTTAAGGAGTCAGCAGAGGTTAAGCTGTGAGACTAAACAGTTAAGTATTTGCAGCATGCAAAAAATATATTAGTTTAGTCATAAGTACCTATCATATATTAAAAGTTCTATCTTAGCATAAATGCATGTATGGATTAGATTGAAATAATACTAAATATACTGTATAGAATTATTTTAAAATGAGATTATTATTAACAATGTGACATAGTATTTGCACTGAAATAGCCTGTAAAATTTAAATTAGATAAAGGAATCTATAGAGATCAGACCTTCAGATAGTTTCTGGTAATTTCCCCTATAATCTCCCAATACATCTTTCAGTATGGAATTGGCACTACTTAAATCTAGAAATGCAAAGTATTTAGCTCAACAGAATTCTTATTTATATTCTGCGCTGCTATCCACCTTGCAGCCAATGCTGATGGGACAGGCTCCAACACTCCAAAAATTGGCTAAGCGGTTTAGAAAATGGAAAATGCTATACTACAGATAATATCCACAGAAACACAACTGTTTTATGACCTTTTTGTGCCTTTGTTGTACTAAATAAAAATCAGCATCATAAATTTACCACGTTTATTATTAGAGACATATATCCGGCATGTCTAAGTAATGGAGAAAGACTGAATGCTATGCATGGATATCATCCAAGCCAAGGTCTTAACAAAACTTTATCATGCCATGCTTTCATCGTCTCTGAGAGTGAAATATTGTCTGTAGGGTATGCACATGTATGCACATAGCTATTATGTGGTCAGGTATCATCAATCACGTCCACAATTAAAACACTTCAAAACTGTCTCGGTTAGCATTTCTGTCTTTTTCAGACTGTCAAATTTCCATCGTCAAAATGAAATGTCATCTTGAATATCTAGTAACAATATATTTCGAAATACATCTAAAGTTCATCTCAATAAAATATCCCAAAAATACATTTTCCTAAAATTCTCTCTATATTCTAGGAAAGAATCAGGTTAGAACGCACCCTGTATACCGAGGTTGCCCTGAGAGAGGTGATGCTGTGCTATGTCAGATCACCCTCGAATACAAATCGTCCTTAATAAAATAAAACGATCAAGGGACATGAATTTTAAATAAAGCTCATGCTACAATAAAATCTGTGCATAAGGCGCATCTGTCTATCCATCTGTTCTTGAACATAAGGATCGTGTCAAATAAGTACCTATAGAAGTATGTGTACATAGGTGTACCATGTATATTTGAAAACAATTACATTCAAATACTAATATATAACACAATGTCCTGTGTAGACTGGTTCCTGGCATGCTTCCGAAGCTGCAGGGATTGGTTTCAGCTTCCCGCGGCTACTGGATTAACATAGAAGATTTCGAATATCAATGGATATAAATATATAATACCTATATAATTTACTTATTTTTATTTTAGAGTCATAATGTGTTTAAATACAGTAAAAGCAGACAGATAGATAGATAGATAGATAGATAGATAGATAGATAGATAGATAGATAGATAGATAGATAGATAGATACTAAGTATGTAGTCCTGTAATAAGTGACTCAGCAATACGCTTGCGATTAACAGACGTTAAATTTTTACAGACAATTCAAGGCTAGCGAAAATAGCACAGCTACAGGTTAAAGTAATAAAAGCTTGTAAACACAGATTAGGACAATCTGAATAGATGTCAGATTATTCGTCAATAGTACTCTTGAATGCCACGAGCTGCACAAACAGAATGAAATCAGAAAGAGACAAGAGGCTATATACCTGATTGTTTTGCTTCAACTTGCTGCGATGATTGTATCTGAGGAAGATAAGAAATCGCTTCCGAGATAAGAAATCCTCCAGTCGTAAGCAGAGACAGCGGCTGCGAGATAAACTCCGCTTGCTCCTCGGCACTTTTTCACAGAGGGCGCTGCACTTTGCTTGTGATCATAACGTCAGGTTTCCTTGAAATTTTCTGTCTACTTCCCGGTCCCTTTTTTAAATAATATTATAAAGTGTAGGAAGCAACCGAAGTATTCTTTAACGTCTTCTTATCCATCTTAGCACTTGCGCGTCATTTAATAATACTGTCAGTTAACTACTCGCACTGAAACTCTCCGACTCGCTCGCTCGCTCTCCCTCCTTCTGTCTCTCCCTCTATTTCTCTCACCCATTTGACTTCTGTCAACAAAAAAGCCTTGGAAGTATACGAACCTACAATTAGCGCTCCGGTTTTCGCAGGGAGTGGTTAGACACACGCCAGGCGGAGATGAGTCGAGCCAAAGATCAGGATTCCTTCAGTCTGCACATTTATCATCGAGGTGTGCTTCCCAAATTCAAATATTTTAAAATACACCCTTAAAATATAACCAGATGTATCATTTTCAGCACATTTTCGTAGTGGAAATATTCTGCTGGAATTTTCTTTATTACGTTTACCAAGTATCCCTCTTTCTTAAAGGTTGTTTATTGGTTAAAAAAAAAAAAAAAAAAAAGAGCCCTTTGGTACAAAATGAAAGCTTCAAAGCAGTAAATCGAATTGTAACACGCTTAAAAAAACTTTCTAACGACTCGAATATTTCTTAATATGAGTATATTGATACATTCACCCCTCTTCCTAACCTGTTAAACCAGGGCAGGATTGCGAGGGAGCTGGAGCCTGTCCAACTAATTATAGGGCGCAAGTAAGGACCAATACTTGAATGCCAGTCCAACGCAGGGTGAACACAGACACACACGCACCCACACACACACACACAACAGGGTCAATTTAGCATCACCAGTCCACCTTGCTTCCGTGTTTTTAGACTGTGGGAGGATATCGGAGCACCAGGAGAAAACCCATGCGGAGACATGCTGAACATGCAGACTCCAGACAGTCCGCAGCTGGAACGTGAACCCTGATCTCCTTTACTGTAAAGCGTCACCATACTATCAGTATATGTTTTCCAATCAGCAATGTGTCAAACACATTACTGAATTAAATAGTTCTCATTTGATAAAGCAGAAGCATGCAGCACCCTGACAAGAAGTGGCATCTAGTCCAAGGCTGGTGCCCACCTTACTCCCAATGGATAGGCTCCGCCCCCGTGCAATTATTTATTGAATAATGAAGGTTTAGAAATAGATGGATACATTTCTATGGGGGATCTTTAGTACCTTCTCTGGCCAAACGAATATTTCCAGTCTTTATAAAAACAACATGGTAATATATTCACTTTGATGAAGACATTTTGAAATACTTGTTTAGCATGAATATGCTTAAACAGTAGAAAACACTAAATAAAAAGTACATTAAAGCATTGCAGAAAAAGTTCCTAAGTACATAACGACTACTAAAAAATAAAGTTATATTTATTTCTGAAACATTATTTAACTGTGTTGTCTGCTTATTCTTTAAAAAAATCCCTGAAATTATTGTGTCTGAAAATGGGAAAACATTCAGATCTCTTCATTAAACAAAATGCATGTTAATTTTACATACAAAACCAATTTATTTTATACAACATGTTTCTATAGCAAATACTGTCACCTTGTGTTTTAAAAGAACAGAGCTGTAGTGAGGTTGGCTGTACACACATTTTTATTTCTGTTCAATATATACTAGGCAGACATGTATATATTTATACACACCAGGAGTGCAGGGGTGGAGATACGAACTGAACTCCCTTCCTTGTAATTATAAGAGTGGTGTGTAGTCTTTACCAGTGTTCTCCATGTACTTTAGTCTCCTCAAGGTTCCCAAAGACTGAAATATTTAACTGTGCCCTGTGATCCTGTCCAAAATTGGTGTCTATCTATGCGTATGTGGAAACCTTATAGTTGATACTGTAAAACAGGTTCAGAAAATGTACGGAGTGCGTGTAGGTGTGGTGAGTTATTCAAGATTACAATGTGCCTACAATGTGGGATTTTTAATCCAGAACCTTAAATATTTGCTCTTAGTGCCCTCTACATTAAATATCTATTCAAATGGAGAGCAAAATATTGTACTGGTAGGCAAGCTGGGTAAAGTTAACTGTTTTTTGAATTGAGGCATGGAATGATATACAGCAAGTGAGAAGCTTATATAACATCATTATACAGTTCTCAAATTAATTTAATCCAACTCAGTTTCATGGGGAATACGGCACAAGGCAGGGAACAGCCCTAGACAAAGTTCCAGTCTAGCCCCGGGTTCAATCATGCTTACACACACATGAACACAGGGGCAAATTTGGAATGGCCAGTCAGTCTAATCTGCACGTCTCTAAGGTTGTTGGAGGAAACCAGAATGTAGTTGTTATTCTGCATTGCTTTGAACTCAAATGTTGCATGATTTCTTTTATTTATTGTACTTTTTCAGTGTTATAATACACTAGTAAGGTAAATGGCTTACCAAAAATCTCTACTACGGGGACTGTGGACAAGGCCCCTAGATCATGGGCACAGTAAAGGATCTGTATGTTGGCATTAAATGCAATTGATGTTATTCATGGAGAAAACAATAGATGAGAATTATTAAAAATATAGCTGGAGTACAGAAACATATTTAAAATAACAGCACAATATTTGATCTCATAAAGCTCTAAGAATCAGATAAACTATCAGGAAAATTCATTATCTTCAACTAGATGGAATTAGAAAGCACAGGTTTAAAGCAGTGGCTGAAGAGGTTGAAAAATCCCAGTTGCATGGCACCAGTGGAGCCACACTTGAGCTAAATGAGCCCGATGAACCCTTGATAACAGGATGGTGCTGAAAATATCCCAAGAGCACAGGAAAGAATCTAGCCTCCAAAAAGGACTGGCTATGGTGAAGCAGCAGACATTCTGGCCTCTAACAGCTTTGTCCAACATCTTAAATAGCAACTTCAAGCAAGCATCTTTACTGAAAAACTTCAAGAACCCTCTTAGCCACCACTATGATGGATACAGCAACTAGGATGCCTGGTATCTACGGTTCAAAATAACTGCAGCTGCTTTCAGTTGATTACACAATAGAAATTCATCAGGCCACTACATTCAAGAGTGACATATTTCAGGCCCCCCTGGGCCTTTGCATTGATCTTTCTGGAACATTCCTTTTCCTTTGCTCTTGTGGCATGGCTTTCTTGCAAAACTCACATACAAAATTAGTCTAAAAGAGTAAATGTATGTAACTTGAAAAAATACAAAGTGATAAATACTGTCCCATATTAGGTCCTTAACCTTCGTTTTGGCTCTGTTTGGTTAACACACAAGTCTTTGGACTGCACTCCACTTTTGTTTCAGAATTAATGATATACCAAGGGACATTGGATGCACACACAAATATAGAAATGTATATTTTTTTACATGGTACAAACATCTAGTCCATATGGAAAAGTCACTTGTCAGTTCAGCTGGGTATACTTCATGAGCCTAAAGACAAAGTTAGTGCCAGCTTGCTCAGCAGTGACTTTCTGTAACAATGCAGCAACACTTCTTCATGTCCAAGGCATTCTACGGACTGGAGTTTGTGACGTGCTGTCAGCAAAATGCTGTTCATTTAGTTAATCCAGAGCATGCTTGGCACTCAGTCTTTCTTGAAGCATTCCTAAATCAACATCTACCAGGTATGCCTAATATTTATACTATAGAATCATCTATTTGCATGTCACCTTAAGACTTTAATATCAACGCTAGTGTCCTTTCCTAAAAAAATGTAAAAAGTGCAAAACTCATCAAAATGAGTATCAAAATAAATTACAGAAAAGATACTGAAAAAAAAACAAGTTTAACAAAAGTTTCAATATGACAGATGGGCGGGCTCGGGGCATTATCTTCCACAGAGCAATAGATGGCAGCCCCCCTGGGTTGCCACGGTGCCTCGGATTCCCACAGGACTCCATGGGAGCTGGAGATCGGCACAGCCGCCTGGGGGTGCTGCAGGGGCTGCAGAGCCCTACTACATTGGGCTTCCGCCTAACCTGGAAGTATTTCTGAATCATGCTAATGGGCCACCGGAAGTGCTCTTGGGTGTGGCATAAAGGGAGCCCTCTGCCACTGCTCCAGGAACCATAGTCAGGAGGAGGTGGACAAAGCTTGCTGGAGAATAAGTGGAGGTGGAACAAAAAAAAGAGAGAGAGAAAAGAAGAAAAGACAAAGTGCTTGAAACTATTAAGTGGGAAACGATTTGGGAAGCATTTACCACGGGAAAAATAAAAACGTGTGCTGCTGAATTTGTGTTCTGTGTCTGTCTGTGTCCGGTTTGGGGAGCAGAGCACCCCTTGCAGGCCACAAAAGTCAATAAAAACATGTAAAAAATTTTCATTGAATTAAAATAAAACTCAGATCCATCAGCTGCTTCTTTCTCATACTGTCTCTCTTGCAGACACCAGCTAATCCAAACCTAAGCTGCTAACAACTGGATGAGGTAATTTCAAATGGGTGCTGCACACCCACTGAGAATCCACAGCCTGAACTACTCTGCATTCCTCAGTAAAAAGGAAAAAAAGGTAGTTAATGAGTGTGTTTGCTGAAAACATTAAAAGAGTTTCAGACAATCAAGGGATGGTGGTGACAGGTGAGGTAACTACTGATTTTTGAAAGACAGTTACAAATCCAGAAACTGTGCATAAGGTGCAAAGATTCCTGCACCACTACTCTTTTCAACCAACATTTGTGATGGGATTAACACACAATGAATAGCCTCTTCAAAAACTGACAAAAAATTTCAGCTCTTAGAATAGAGACAGTACAGGCAAACTTCATTTGGTAAGCTGAGGAATGTGGTTGTAAGTACTTCTGTTCTACCATTACTGTACACAAACAATGAGAAAGTTTCCATATCAACATCATAAAAAATACACTGTCGATCCTTAAGTAAGAAGGAAGGAGGCTGACCTACATCAGCATGTTGCACTAGCGTGTGAGGAATTATTACATGTCTTGCTGAAAGATCCTGGCTGTGGTACAAATAAGCATACATTCTGTTGCCAAAATCCATTGTCAGGGGGTGCTCAGTTGGCAAGAGACTACCAGGAGTGAGGATAGCACCAGGATGGCATAGGGCAACACCATTTCCCACAGGATGATGCAAGGAGACACAGCCACACTGTGCAAGCAGGTCAAGTTCTTTGAAATGGTATTGTGGGAAAGGGACCAGTAGAGGGCAGTACACCCTGAATGTGTGCTGCACAAACATGAGAAATGAGAGAGAGTAGGTAGAAAGCTGCCTTGGGGACTTCGCTATTTCAGGTTCAGGGGTGTAGGGACACCAGGAATCATTTTAAGGAGTTCTAGCTTGGTACCCCTGGAGCAAATGGAAAGCTGCCCCATCCTAGGGGAGATGCTCAGGGATAATCTGAGGTAGTTTAAAGCTACTTTATGGCCGGAGGTCAGTAGATTACAGATTTGAAAGGAGATCAGAGCAAACACTTTACTGGCTGAAAGAAGAGAAGCCAGGATCTGAAGAAAAGGAGGAATGGAGAAACCAGTACTTTCATGCATGATTATATTATAGATGGTGAGTTAGTGGACTGCTGAAAGCTTTTTAACAGAATTGGTATTGTATGTGGGCATGGAAACATGACGTTAATGTATAGTAAAAGAAAAAATATAAGTGTAGCAAGACTGAAGGAGAGATATAAGGATTTTGAGAGGATGTTGTGGGGACTGAAGTAGCACAATTAGTCAGATACATCAGAGAAAAAGAGGCGAAAAACCGTGGAGTGTGCAGTACGGGAGGAGTTAAAAGGTGGTACAAAGATAAAAAGTTCAAAGAAGAGTTTCATTTTAGAACAAACCTATAAAATGATTTCACCTCAAAAAAAGAGAAGGAAATTTCCAGCTCTCTTTGCTGTAAGGCTCAAGAAAATGTTTTCTTAATCCACTTTTATGACCCTAGATTTTGACTGTTCTCTTTTTACAAAGTTAAAAGAAAGATATTTGATTTCTATTTATCATGTCATCATAAAATATTACTCCCATGGGGAGGAATTGCAAGCAGCCAGTAATGCTTTGTTCTGGGTCAGTGTACTCTGGAATATGCACCTTTCCTTTCAGTGAATGACTCAGATTGTTATCTTTTTAACTGGTTTAAACTCATTTCCTACAATGGTCTGTTCTTTATAGAACTGAGGAGATTGGAGTTATCATCCTGCAAACTGTTTATATGTTAATAACCATCCATCCATCCATTATCTAACCAACTATATCCCAACTACA
Organism: Erpetoichthys calabaricus; assembly: GCF_900747795.2. Taxonomy (NCBI): domain Eukaryota; kingdom Metazoa; phylum Chordata; class Cladistia; order Polypteriformes; family Polypteridae; genus Erpetoichthys; species Erpetoichthys calabaricus. The sequence continues at coordinate 271,106,055 of NC_041394.2, forward strand.
GGGTCCCAGCCAACACAGGGCACAAGGCAGGAAACAAACCCCGGGCAGGGTGCCAGCCCACTGCAGACACACCAAGCACACACTAGGGACAATTTAGGATCGCCAATGCAGCTAAGCTGCATGTCTTTGGACTGTGGGAGGAAACCAGAGCACCCGGAGGAAACCCACGCAGACACGGGGAGAACATGCAAACTCCACGCAGGGCGAACCCAGGTCTCCTTACTGCGAGGCAGCAGCACTACCCATTGCGCCACCGTGCTGCCCGTGTTAATAACCAATTTAATTTCATTTCAGTTCATTTCTTCCAGTACTTAAATGTGACAATCCTTTAAATAATGAGTTAAAATAACTTCTGCTTTGTCTTTGATGTATTGAGTGGAGCTGTGAGTGAAACTTTACACTTATGAACTTGCCATCCTACTTCTTTGATGGTTTGCTACATTTCTAGACAGTTCATTGGTATCTGGCATTCCAGATTTAATAATTAATAATAATTCTTTATATTTATACAGCACTTTTCTCACTACTCAAAGCGCTTCAGTGAGTGGGGAGCTGCTTGAACCACCACTAATGTTTAGCATCCACCTCATGATGTGACAGCACCCATTTTTGCACCAGTATGCTCACCACACATTAGCTGTTAGGCGGTGAAGTGGTGAGAATGATAGTTATTTAGAGACAGGGGGGTGATTATGGGGCCAGAATGACTAAGACATGCTGGGTAATTTAGGATACCCCCTACTCTTTACAAAGGATGTCCAGGGATCTTTAATGACCACAGAGCATGTGTGGATCATGGAGCAATTTTACAGCATAGTGTCCCTATCACTTCACTGGGGCATTGGGATCCACATTCAGACTACAGGGTAAGTCCTCCCTGCTGGCCTCACCAACACCTCTTCCAGCAGCAACCCAAACCTTTCCTAGATGATCTCCCATTCAAGTACTGGCCAGGCCTGAACATGCTTAACCTCAGGTGGATGACCTGTTCTTAAGTGCATATGGTCACATTTTTCATTGTATTCTCTTAGTTGATTATTTTGAGGTACTAAGGGGTCTTTATCTTTAGCTAGTTTCAGTAACTATTCATCCCAGATCAGTGGTTCCCAACCTTTTCTAGGTATCACAACCCCCTTAGAAAATGTTTGATGTATGTTCTCACCCCCTATAAAAGTAATATCACATTTCAAGATGAAGAAGAAAAAATGTCTAAGTTTTGAACCACAAATTGACCTTAAGCCTTTTAACTCATTGCATAAAATTTAAATGCAAATTTAGCAATTCACATTTATAAATCTCAATTATCTTGTAAATGTGTCCCTCGTGAAGCTTAGACATTAAATTGATGATCTAGAGGCTGGGGTATCCTGCGAAGCATCAAGCAGCATGAGGAAATGACACACGATCAGTGATGGAGTGGTCTGGGGGATTGGTGATCCCCACGAAGCAATGGGTACCGAACAACCGCTAAGTAATGAAACATAGTTGATGAGTTTTGTCCCTCAAAAACACATGCACTGCGGTTCAAAATTAAAGCTGAAATTGCTGAGTTACTGCCAGGATCACCAGCAGGAGAGATGGGATAAATGTAAGCAGTTGGTGTTGCATCTAATACAGTCCCCCTTGACCCAATCACCAGTGAAAATGTCAATCAAATCTGTGACATTTCACGATCAGGGCTTGCACAGAAATTGATACTAGGCCTCAGTTTTCTCTACGGCTCATTGCAAAGTCCAAAATCCATTCTCTTAAAAAAGTTACACTATTTGCCTTTACGAAAGCTCCACCTGGAGCAAGGAAACCATGAGAATACGCATTTCTGCAGTTCATTCCCAGGTGGCAATTGCGTGTGCAACTCTTGATACTTTTCATATCATAGAACAGTATCACTAATAAATGCCCAACAAATGACTGCACACTGCAAGACACCAATTGTGCCACGATAAAGTCAAACAACGCACCTCACTCAGTTTTGATGAATTGTGATTCAGCCTTCTTCTTTGTTGCACCCCATGAAATGCCTCAAATAGTAGTTTAAAGACATGTTATTACATATCACCTTTGATTCTAAATTTTTAGTAAGGTCTTGAAGTTGACATGGCATCAGAATCTCTATAGGTAATATCTGCATTAAATACATTTGTTTAATAACTGTGCTATTCTGTTATTTGACATACATTAGAAGAACTCATCTATAGAAATATCTCAGGGCACTGTTTTCTTTATGATGTAGACAAGCTTAGAGGGCTGGACCACAATAGTAGGTTTAGTGTGAAGCTGACAGCAGGTACTTTGATGGCCAAATAAGCCTCTCTATAGTGTAGTGTCTGTAAACATCCTCCAATACCAGGCAGCATTCCATTACAGCTTAATGTATGTTTCTGCCCTTCCTTGACAAATGCTACAGCATGTGTTTCATTAGCACACAAGAGAATCTTAAGACCTCGGAGACATTGTTGTAGACACAGAGCTTATGAAGGCTTTGATGCTTGAAGTGTATAGCAGAAAATTGTATGTTTTTATTTAAATACTAAATGTAATGAGTACTAAATATCACTATTATGTATTAAAATATTAAATAATTATAGAATAGTTGTTTGTGAAAATAAAAATTTCACTGTCTATTCTTTATGTTCAATGATTTCACTCTATGTTTATTTTATTTGTGGCTTTCAGAATTGTTCTTGCTATCAACAAGTAGCTTCCAGCGAGTATATGAAAAAAATACATTAACTCTGATGCTGTAGAGTGGAAACTTGAAATCATTTGATCCTGTAATCAACATAAAGATGTAAGGAACTTTGAATAAAAATCTTATCAGACAAAATCTGCATTCCAAAAGACTAGAACTTGGAAAATGACTCAGGAATCTACAAATATTTGTATTATTAACGTAAGTTTATTTTACAGATAGAGCCTCTGTTTTATTAATTTGCTTCTCTGCTGATCAGTTTTCAGAAATGTTATTTCTTAACTCACTCCAGCTGTGCTGTTGACAGGTTTATATTGCCTGTAAAGCTACAAAAGGGCAGGAACATACCACAAAAGTGATCGCTTTGCAGTCTGCAGTATCATTCTGCTCAGTCACTATTGTCTGTGCGTTTTAAATAAAGGTCAGAGTTACAGAATTCACACTGGCATGCTTATTATACTCAAACCTTGAGCTAATATTTTGTATCGTGTCTCAAGGATCCTGGTATTCAAAGAATTCATTAAAGAAAAGGAAAAAAGTGTAGGAGGTTTCAAAGACAGAACTCATTGTCTGTTTAGTCTCTCATCTTTTGATTGAAAATAACAAAGGATCTGCAGCACATATTTTTGTTACTTGTCATTTTAGTAAAGGACTAGTTTAAAAGGGCAAGCCGTTCCTCCAAAGTGAAAGCTATGCTAATAGGAAATGCATGGTAACATAAACTGAGCTTTTCAGGTTACATCTCTGCTAATTTTCATACCATTATATACAGTAGCCTACATATATTTGGAAAAAAAAAAAAAAAAAAACTGCCAAATTCTAAGATCACTTTGCCCTGTAGTCAATTAGTGCATTTCAGGGTCAGGAACATTAGCCAGAAGAGAAATGGACTCATCATAGCACCCACTTACACACACCAATGGGGCCAATTTTGAAGTGTGAAATTGCCCATCATCCACATCTTCAGTGTGGCCGGAGTAAAACTGTAGAACCAAGACAAAAATCAACAGAAATGGAAGAAAGTACACATTTCATACAGACAATGAGGAAGCATGGGACTTTCACTCAGGAAAGTGGATCCATGAAACAGCCCTGACTAGCCACTGCAGTACCAATCTCTCTGGTTAAGGTGAATCACAAACAATTGTACATTATATACTACTAGCAGAGATATTAAAGAGAGAACAAACATCTAGTTTTTCACATGCCATGAACCTACCATTCTTTGTCATAAGCAATGAAAAATATAATATCTCCTGCAACAATTTTCAAAGAGGTACCAACATATATAAACTAGTTGTTAACATAGATAACAAACTTTACAGTAATTATAATTTATATACAGACATCTAAACCAGTCAGACATTTTGAAGATATACACAAAATGTTCTCTCTTCTCCTCCACAGTGCTGAGAAATCGCCCAGTAAGGGCAAATGACTCCACCTCTTCCGGTCCCTGGGCCATAAAAACACGACCTTCCGGAAGGAGACATCACTTCATGACTGAGTGACTAGAGAGATGGAGCTCTTCTGTAACCTGAAGAAATCTTTAAATTATTTGGCCCACATTAATTGGAGGCTATTGTTTTGTTCTGTTTTGATGCCATCGAGTGTTTGTTTTTCACTTTTTTGATTTGAAGTAGACGGGGATGGCTGGGTTGGTGCCCTAAAATGCATTTTGTCAAGACTATTATTCCCTCAGATGACTACTATATAAATATATATAGTAGTCAGGCTGAGCCAAAAAGAAGTACCACATTGCAAACGTCTATTCTACAAAAACGCTACAAGATAAAATAAATTTCATTACGACACAAGAAAGGGTACACAAAACAGATTTTTTTCACTGTGTTTTAAAAATGTGAAGGCCACCCGACATCGCCGTACAGAGAGATCAGCTTCCCCGGAAACTTCTCCTGCAAAACTTGAATCGTTCTCTGCACCATATGAGGCATCCACCACATCCATTTCTTCCAGTTGAGACCGCAAAAAGTTCTTTAGCATTTCAATGTAACATTCTGACCATTGCTCCCCCTTCCTCAAAAAAGTAAGGGCCTACAATGCTAAATTCTGCACCAAACTGTAACACGCTCACTGTGCAGGGTCTCTGAAACTCACGAGGGTTGGTTTCAGCCCAATAGCGAAAGTTTTACTTATTTACGCAACCATTCAAATGGAAATGTGCTTCGTCGCTGCACATGACAATGACATCTCGAGGAACAATTTGCAATGTTCGCACACAACTCTCTATGGCTCTCCCAGTCTCTCTCAATGAGTTCTTGCATGCCATCATTTTGTATAGATGGAAATTAAGGTCCTCATGCAAAATCCTCCTCAAAGACATGTTGGAAAACCCTAAGGCAGAAGCATGTTTTGCGTATTAAACGTCTAGGAGACTGCAAAATTGATGCCCTTACAGCTTGGATAATTTCAGTCGTTCACACAGTCCAAGGACGGCCTAGGGATTTTCTGTTCAATGTTGTACTCGTCTGCCTAAATTTAGGTACCCAGTGAAGAATTAATTTTCTAATTAGGGACATCATCATTAGGCAGAATGCTGAAGTGCGTTTGGAAGGCGTGTTTCATAGTGATGATGGATTCGTTCTTTTTGAAGAAAGCTTCGACAGTGAAAGCACAGTGTGCATCAGACCAAGCATGTTGCTGACTGAAAACTACAAGGGATCGCCTATCAAAGGACCCCCACCCCAACCCATTTGGCTGCCTCTACCTCTACCTTGAGAAATGTGGTACTTCATTTAGGCTCACGCTGAAATATATATATATATATTTTATATACAGTCATAAGGTACCTCACAGTAATCAGATGGGGTTCTTCCTGTGTGGAATTTCCATATTGTTTCTGTTTTTGCACAGGTGTGCTTTGGTTTCCCAAACACATGCAAATTAGGTTAATTAGCATTGTTAAATTGTTAAATTGACCCTAGTGTGTTTTGATAGGCTGGCACCCTGTCCAAGTGGTGGTTCTAATCTCAAGAGGAACTTTAGAGACATACAGCACCAGAAACATAAAAAACAAGGGTACAGACAAACAGGACAAAAAGTACTACCAATCAATCGAATAATAATTTATTATTGTATAGAAATTTCAAAATGAAAGAGTACATTGGGAGGAAGCATTGAATTGCAGTTGGCAGAAAAGACCCCCAGAGATGCTTCTTAGCACTTAGTAGTGGAATGAGCCTATGGCTTAAAGTGCTCCAAGGAAACATTTTTCATGATAGCATGTAATTTGCCACCATCTTCTTTTGCACAGCTTCCAGTGTGTCAAGGGTTATCCTGGTGATGGAGCAGGATGGATATACAGTAGTGTGTATAAAAGTTGCACATTCCTCTCCTTTAAAATTGTGTTTGCTCCCAAATTGCCAAAAATATGAAACTTAGTTTAATTGATTTCAAATTGACCCTGTTTAACAGCACATTACAACATTAATAGTAGCACTAGTAGTTTTGTGACTTGTGCTGTGAGTGTGGGCTCTGCAATAGACTCCTGCCTTGTGCTCAGTGCTCAAGGGATATTCTCTGGCACCCTGTGACCATGAATTGAATTAAATGGGTTGACAAGTGTTACATTGTGTTGATTTATTTTTATTTATTCCTGTGGTGAGTGTACTACAGTTTAATTTTATATACCAAGGACCATTGAATATTCAGGTTAGTTTACCAGCTATCTTTAAACTATTCTGCTATAAAAGAAAGTGAGTGTGGGCATGTGTGTTTTTGTGTGTGTGTGTGTGTGTGAATTAGCATACTGGTGTCCTATAAACTACAGAACTATAAGAGAGGTGATAAAATCTGGCCACTTAACTGGAGGGCTACAGTAAGTGGTTTTCTTTCTAAGCAACTTCTGCTTTTAATTGGACTCATAGTTATAAATAGTGCAATGTCCCATTTCAGGAACTGGCCAGAAGAGATTATTCACTTTTATATAAATTTTCAGAATTATGACCAAGTCCACTAAAAGTAGGAATAGTTGGATCGAAAACCTACACTGATTGAGACCAATTATAGAGATGAGTAGAATGGGTTAAAAGCCTGCTTTGCCAACGTACAAATATATAGTCTACAGTTTTGGAGAAAGTGAAATCAAAGTAGAATAAATAAAATGGAGAATGATCTGTAATTGAACTAATTGAACTGTATTATGAAGTTAAAAAAATGTTCAATGTCTTTAATTGCAATGAGCAGTTTGTTTATTACTATATACACAGTATATGTGTATATTCACTATGAGCTACTTTTCTTGGCACTCTTTCTAGCATTAGCTGAAGCTTCTGAGGTTTTCAAACATATTTTATACTGACCTCAGAAAGAGACAACTGTCACAGAAGTTAGTGTCAAATTTATATACTGTATTTAAGTCAAACCTTAATTTCAATAAAAGTCTCTACCATAATTATTAATGCAATTTATTCTGTTGCTGTGGTTTGGAAAAAAAAATTCTTATTGTGGTGAGGAAGTCTGTGTAAATCAACACATGGATATTATTTTCCTGTTTTTTAAAGTAAAACATTTAAAACCACTTAAATGTTACCAAAAACTAAAACTGTTTTTTTTTTGCCATAATGCTATTGCTTTTTACCATAATGGGGATCCAGGATCACTGTGAAAGGAAGGTGAAGTTTCTATATACTGTAACTTTAAAGTCTTAGGTACAGCATAATAAAAATTCTGTATGCATAATGTACTGTACATTGGAGACATGCCAGATTACTGAAATCAAAAGAGATGTATGTCATTAATATGTGGTACTGTAATCAGTGGCGTAGCTAGGGGCAGGCAGAGGGGGCAGTCCACCCCAGCCAGCCCATTTTTGGGGCGGCATTATTGGCCAAAAGGCTCAGAACACTTCACGTGTAAGCAGCAGGGATCAGAAAAATATCACTCATGAATGAAAAAAAGTCAAATTCTCTCATTTTCATCCACAAATGCTTCAAAAATCATTTTCAGACGGTCCTTCTGTGACGGCATCAGACACGGCAGAAGCATTACACCGATAATAATTTCTAGGAAGATAAACAACTAATTCACAATGTATAATTTCGTTTCGCTATCAATACGAATGCATTCTTGCTCATCCCCACCTATCACTTGTACACCACACCGGTTCTGGTTTTCGCAGCGTAATTATATTAAACTAATAATCAGAACACGGTTTATCAGTGCGTCTATACTACTGTATATTCTTGTCTAGTTGATGCTTAAAAATAATTATATGTGAAAAAAATATTGCTGTTTCTCTGTATATAAATAAATCTATGCAAAATGTATCTTAATTTTTCTGTATACATCATTTTAAATTTCTATTTAAATAGGTTAACATACTGTATTCAGATACGTTGAAGGGCGGCAAATTGAAGCCCTGCCCCGCCCTGAGTGGCGCGAACTCGAGCTACGCCACTGACTGTAATTCTGAGGTGGCAATGACAGAATGACAATCTAGCTCTGTGAAGAAGATTTCTGTTTTGTGTATTGTATTTACTTTATTTTTTGACACCCATTGCATGACCATCCTACCTGGAAGGAGGGTTCTCTTTCTGAATTACTTTTCCGAAGATTTCTTACATATTTTATCCATACAAGGGTTTTGTCTTTTTCTCCTATTCTTCTTGACTCCAATGCTCGGGGGCTATCAGAAAACAGGACCTAATAAAACCCATTGAGGTATTCCTTGTGTGATTTTGGATTATACAAGAAATAAATTGTTGCTTTTGTTGTTATTAAAGTTGATTCATTCAGGAAGGCTTTTGACCAGTGTGGATTAATTTATAGATGCCACAAGGGGGCTACTCTTACATAGAAAAATGTGAAAAATAATAATGACAAAATGACAATATTTACAAAAAATACTGCAACATCTCTGTTACAGAACTCATTACTTTTTTTTTTTTGCAAAGGGTGCTAGTTTTACATTTTGCTTTCACAAGAGACTTCTACCTATTTGCAATGTTGGAATAGGTGTGATGCTCAAATCCAGACAGTTGATTCCATAGAAGTACCAATTAAACATATGAACCTACTTTCTTCATTACTGGGTCACAAAGACTAGTATACGCAAGGTAGCAGCCATTCCTGCATCCCTAAATGAGACTGCATTCCATATTGAGATGCCCTCACGCATCTGTAGACATACTATACCAGGCTCATTTAGAGTCACCACTTACCATATCATGAACACTACAGGAATATGGGAAAAGTAGGAGTACCTAGCGGAAATAAAGTAATCAAGTAAAGTTCACACAGACAGGGTTTTACACCAAGGATAGCAGGAGTTGTTATGTACCAATGCTGACCACTGTACCCCCACAGGTGCTCAGTGAGTCAGTATTGAGAACCTGCAGTTTTTGAATGTGCAGAGAGTTAAGAAACATGTGGTGGCTTTAGTTTCTTTAGATAAAAATAACTCCCATAGGAGTAATACAAATGGCCTCCAGGAGGTAGTCCTCCTTTGATGTGACAATATTTATATAGGCTCATAGCTGTAAAACATTAACGTTTGTGACAGATTCGATGTATCTTCCACTTTTACATTCTCGAGTGGTTTATGTATCAAATGCATGACATTACAACCTATAAAAATCTTAACCTGTAACAGTTTATTTTGTTAATTTAAAAAAGGCATGAACATCTACAAGGCATATTATTATTACTGACACTTTTAAAAGTAGTCCAAACTTGTGCTATGCTGTCTGTTATTACTTATGTTTGCATGTACTGTGATCCTATAAGTCATGCTATAACAAGAAAAAAGAAGTAAAGCATTGTGGCAGGCCGCTGGGGGTGGTAGCCAGCCGGGATGCCCAAGAGGACCGGAGGAGGGCTTGCGCCTCCTCCAGACCACGAGGGGGCGACTGCCCTGGTTGCGTTGGGGACCATGGGTACAGGGCTTGGAAGCCCAACCCTGTAGGGGCCAGTGGTCACCGCCAGGGGGCGCCCCAGTGCCTAGAGAGCCCTGGACCTCAGCACTTCCACCACACCCGGAAGTGCTGGGGGGAAGAAGAACGGCGGAGGAGTGTCGGGGAGCACCTGGAGCCCATCCAGGTCTGCATAAAAGAGGCCACCTCCCTTCAGACAGTGACTGGAGTCGGGTGGAAGTGGACAAGAGTCGTGTTGGAGAGGAGTGGAGGCGGCCTGAAGAAGGCAGGCACTGGAGAGAGAGGCCTGGACTTTGGGGGATTGGTGCTGGAGGCACTGGGTTTGTGCAACATAAACTGTGTAAATATTGTAAATAAATGTGTGTTGGGTGCAAGATACGATGTCCATCTGTCTGTGTCCGGGCTGCTTCTCACAGCATTTATAATAAATCAACATTGTTGAATTACATTTTTTTTTGATTCTACAGATAGATATGGTACATTAATGTGTCTGTGTGAAGTAAACACTTTATCCAAACTTTAATGAATAGGTGACTGTGGTAATTGGACAATGCGCCGAACTGTAAACAGTTGAACTGAAGAGTACAGAACAACTATTTCTAAAACGATGAGGTGTGAGAAGATTACATTTTTGAGTAGTGCATGATTAATGCTTGTGATTTTTGCTGCAATGTTTAAACAAGTTCATAATATAAAACACCACAAAGGAGTTCACTAATGAAATGGGATATGTAATGTCATTAATGACAACAATAAGAATGTTTTCATGACAGCAAGAATCCTGTGAAAGTATCTTAAGAGATAACACAAGCAAAAATAAGAAGTGAGCATCCTTTGTATGTCACAATATATTTCTAGTCACAAATAATTCTAGTGTAGTTCATCAAATGCACATGTTACTTCATATGTAGGGTTGTATCATTAATATAAATAATGTGGCACATGAATTCTAAAAGTTAATGTCCACTTTACTAATAGCTTAATATATGTTGTGACAAATCAGGGTTTGCTCTCACACTTCCCCAGAAATGAAAACTTGTAGGTAAGTGCAGAGGTCAACCACAATCATTTATTAAGCCTTTAAGTAGTTGAGTACAAACATAAATTCCCACCCAGGTTAACAGTAGGATCGACAACAGCTGTACCCACTTTAATGGCTTACCTTAGCCCTAGACTTGTATTTCAGCTTTCCTTCAGGTTTTGCTCATATCCTGTGATCTTTTATACTTGCATTACCTCCTTGCCCTCTACTTCTACCCTACTCTAAACTCTCACAATAGTGGTTCAAAGGGGTTCTTAAGAACTAACCCAGAAGTACATCTGGTATCTGTTGCCATATTTTAACCCAGAAGAGCTGTACAAATTTAATCCAAGTCTTCCATTATTCTTTCACTCTGTTGCCCTCACATCCAGTGTTCATTCTTAATAAACTTCTAAAATGGCTTTCAGCATACTGTCCATAGAGTGTTCTTGACAACCTCTACCATGGGATACCAAACTCCTTTTAGTTTATTCCGCATCCAGTTGTCAGTTACAAAGTATTTATAAAGTACAAGGTCTATAACTGTTATGCAATATAATGCAGCATAACTTCCAACTTTTATCAGTAAGAAAAATAAAGCAAAGACTTGGTCAATTTGTGCAAATGGGAAACAAACACCAGAATAATTGGGGCCAGAAGGCAGCTAATAATTTAGGATGTGTATCATCAGCTTTAGGGACAAGGTGTCTGAACACCTGCAAGTCAACTAGTCAATCTGTAGAAAATAATGGGAAAGAACAGGAAGGTCAAAGCTCTTTGTGAACACTCTGACTTTGAAGGAGATCATGAAGAATAATTATAGACTTATTAAAGAAATTGTTACTTCTAAATAAACTAATTGCAGAAACTATAGTTTACTCTGGAGAAGACTCTATCCAAGTAAATAATTGAGGTTGACATTAATATATATGAGATTTATGTTTTTTTAATATTGATTTAAGTTACATTCATATAATGGAAACCTGCCTTAGAAATGTACTTCTGAAATCAGACCATTCTTTTCTAGAAAGAAAAAAAAATGTATTTTCCAGGTTCTGTGTGCTACAAATATTACATAATTTAGTACTGTCAAAATGGTATACTAATGAAATTACATTATCTCTGTGCATCACAACAACAATAACAACATGTTTATATATAGCACATTTTCATAGAAATGGTGTTGCTCAAAGTTTTTTACAAGATGAAGAAAGAAAACTTTATATGAAACAAAAATAAGATTAAGCAATACTAAGTAACAAAGAATAAAGTAAGGTCAAATGGCCAGGAGAACAGAAAAAAACAAAAACTCCAGATGGGCTTGACAAAAAAAAAAAATCTGCAGGGGTTCCAAGGCCACAGGACGGCCCAGCTCCCACTGGGCTTTCTGCCTAATATAAATGACCTAAATCACTCCTCGTGGTTTTCAGGCTTCACTACATAAACCAGCGTTTCTCAACCTGTAAGTATTTGCGACCCGAGTTTTCATAACAGTTTTAATCGCGCCCCCCCCCCTAACGTTTTTTTGAAAGGAGCCCACTAATACCAATTTTTTCTTTTTTAATTAATGATATATCATAGATGCATATTTTATTATACCTACTTAACTTTTATCGACATTTATCTAACTCTATATTTATTTTTCTAGTATCAGAATGTAGTTTAAGTTAATTTGTTTTGGTTTCAATAGATGTATTTTTCATATTTTCAATTCTTTTTTCTTTTTTCACTTCTTCGCGCCCCCCTTTTTGTTACTTCGCGCCACCCCACAGTTTGAGAACCACTAACATAAACAAAGGACCAGAAACTGAAATAATCAACATTTATAGCAATTAAATGTATTCAGTTTAGAAGAAATCAAAGTATTTGTATTTGAAGAAGGATGTTTCACATGTTCATTTTTGTGCATAGGGTAAACAGACTTCAATTTTGCATGATGCACACATGCTTTAAGCCTTTTTAGAAAAAATAAAGAGACTTTGGCTCACCTTTACTAAAACATAAGCTATTGTATATATCCATCCATCCATCCATTCTCTTCCGCTTATCCGAGATTTGGGTCGTGGGGGTAGCAGCTTGAGCAGAGATGCACAGACTTCCCTCTCCCTGGCCACTTCTACTAGCTCTTCCGGGGGAATTCTGAGGTGTTCCCAGGCCAGCCGAGTGACATAATCCCTCCGGCGTGTCCTGGGTCTTCCCCGGGGCCTCCTCCTGGTTAGACATGCTCGGAACACCTCACCAGGGTAGCGTCCAGGAGGCATCCTGATCAGATGCCCGAGCCACCTCATCTGACTCCTCTTGATGTGGAGTAGCAGTGGTTCTACTCTGAGCTCCTCCCGGATGATAAATATAAATAAAAAGACTGGGACAGGGAGTAGAGAAATACTCTTACAACTGCAATTAGGTACTGTATATACGCCGATATCCTTACCATGTTCAATAACATTTGTAGTGATTAACTGATTTCTTCAGTTATAAAACTATATTTAATGAACTAATGCACAGAATTTGTTTCACAAACATAAACACTATTGACATCTTGACAGTAATTGTGCAATATAAGGTTTATGGATTCAATGTTAATATCAGGTTTTTGAAATGTAATGTTAAGGTTTTGGAATAACTTGATACCAGAGCAGTACCAAAGATAATTGAATATTAAATTTTAAATTATTAAAATTATTTATTATCACATTAGACAATAATTATTCACCTCAGATAATGCTGAAAGACTGATTACTGTGTTTCTTCACAATGTGTTCCATCACTTTCATAGTCAGGATCACCAATCTAAAGCAGTTTCTATTGCCTGTTAGTGATCCTCTCTGCACAGAGGGTTAGATATCTCTGTCACCTGCTTGGGCTCTACCTGTGCAGTCTTCTCAGGGAGAACTGTATATTTCTACCCAGACCACATTTGACCCTCTACTCTACTGGGTATCTACTGCTGCCTAATGGCCTTTGCATTTTAACACTGGCATAAGCACTGACTTCTCCCATTCATTCTTGTTCTCTCCCCTGGAAGTCTCCTGCCTGGCTTTCAGCTGCCCTGTGTCATCCTTGCAGTGCCCTTGTCTATGGCAACATTTTGTTGAGCAACAACAGTAAACATTTTTATGTAGGAATGAGACAATCAGTTTCTAGAATTTTGATCCATTGTTTGCAAAATACCATTGATTTCAAAAGTTGTCAAAGTTTGACAATCAAAATAAATAATAGTACATTTTATTTTATGAAGTTCATTGTTTTGCCTGTTACAAATAATACAACAGAAACAATTTTACATCTGTGTCATTCTGAGTCATTATTTATTTATTTAATTAATTCTTCTATTCTTTTTTATTTACAATGCTTGCACACTGTAGGAAGGCAGGGAAAAACTACAAGGAAACACAAGTTCTTTGGAGATATAAATAATAAATTGGCTTAACTGGCACAGTATCACTATCCTCTTCAATGCATTCTGGACAGTACAGCACAACACTGAAAGGTACATTATGTACAAAGTTTAAAAAAAATAATAAAAAGGTTACAATTAAACAAATGTGACAAAAATGATTCTGTAAATGATATTTTGAGTTCTGTGCAATTATAATTTAGAATATGAGAAAAGGAAACTTAATAACCCAACATAGACACTCACACCTTCTGTAAAAGAATGAAAGGGCTTTAAACTAATATCACGTTTATTTTAGACAGAGAAGATAAATTAAAAATGTTGTCAAAAATAAACCCATATAAATTTCTCCTTTAAGATGAGGGTCTATTTTATAAAATCCTGGATAATTTCATCACGGTGCTCTTGGATAACCTTTAAGCTAACTGTGACCCTGTTCCTGGTGTGCATGACAAGCATCAGGCACTTGGAGCAGCTCTCCCTCCATACTTAGCAGAGTCCCAGTGCCTTTTTCCTGAATCCCCGAGGTTCTTATCTACCCGTTGTAAGAAACAGGAGTGAGCCACTGCAAGGTGGTGAAAGCCTTTACATCAGTAATTTTCTTTTAACTTTCTTGCAATGCAGTTCTTACAGGCCTATCACTTGCCCATATTGTCTTCTAACGAAGTCTGTGTCCAGTAAGGTCTCTGTCAAGACATTTTCCGTTTCATTCCACCTTTCCACACATTCTAGGTTTATGGCAATATTTTGGTCTGTAATGAGTAATCCATTGCGGCACGGTGGCGCAGTGGTAGCGCTGCTGCCTCGCAGTTAGGAGACCCGGGTCCTCCCTGTGTGGAGTTTGCATGTTCTCCCCGTGTCTGCGTGGGTTTCCTCCGGGCGCTCCGGTTTCCTCCCACAGTCCAAAGACATGCAGGTTAGGTGGATTGGCGATTCTAAATTGGCCCTAGTGTGTGCTTGGTGTGTGGGTGTGTTTGTGTGTGTCCTGCGGTGGGTTGGCACCCTGCCCAGGATTGGTTCCCTGCCTTGTGCCCTGTGTTGGCTGGGATTGGCTCCAGCAGACCCCCGTGACCCTGTGTTCGGATTCAGCGGGTTGGAAAATGGATGGATGGATGAGTAATCCTAATGTGAAACTGTTCTACAATAGAT
This sequence comes from Erpetoichthys calabaricus, assembly GCF_900747795.2. Taxonomy (NCBI): domain Eukaryota; kingdom Metazoa; phylum Chordata; class Cladistia; order Polypteriformes; family Polypteridae; genus Erpetoichthys; species Erpetoichthys calabaricus. The sequence continues at coordinate 271,121,207 of NC_041394.2, forward strand.
TAATCCCAATGACCGTGTACTGGATCAGCCCACTAATGAATGAATGATATATTCTTAAAAACACCTTCCCAAAATGTGTTCACTCTGTGCTACAATGGCTTACTCTGCCTTTTTCAAGCAGTGGAACAGATGCAAAATTATAAGAACTGCAAGGGTTTAAACCAGCAGCTCTGATTATGTTCAATGACCAACTCATTATATACAGAGTCACATTGTCTGCCAGATTTAGAGCTCTCTCTAATAAATATAAGGAATTACAGGACAATAGGAGGCCTTGTAGGGGTGAGGATAGAATAAAAAATGAAAGACAAAAAAAATGTTTTTGTCAGCCCATAGATAGACAGACAGACAAATAGGAAAGGTACTATGATAGATAGATAGATAGATAGATAGATAGATAGATAGATAGATAGATAGATAGATAGATAGATAGATAGATAGATAGATAGATAGATAGATAGATAGATAGATAGATAGATAGATTGCATGCTGGTTAAATGTGTGAGTTAAAATGTCGCTGTATTCTGTACAGGTGACAATACCAATACTATTACTAACACTACTACTAATCTTTGCCTAAAATTGTTCCAACAGTTACAGGTATGTGGTGTATTAAAGGATTTCAAATCTGATGCAGCTAATTATTTAAATTTGAACAGATATCGCAGTGACTTCATGTGGCCAAATCTGGCTGCCTTTCTGTCTAAGTTTAGTTTAAAAACAACATTGAAACCATGTGTCTCAGTTTAACATATTCTTGCTTTGAAAATGATGCAAGTGTTAGGTTATGGCTACTGGACGTAATTCCACAAGCTCTATTAAATGCATGTCATATTGGAGAGAAAGCTATCAATTATGGTTTTGGAAAAAAACATAGTCTTTTCCATTTGTTTATGCATCATAGCATATTCTTGCACTTGCCTATACTTTTTTGGCAAAGAAGACATATGCTGAAGTTGCAAAATTATTTTATTTTTCTTTTCTTTTATATCTTCATATGTTTAGCTTCATGGAAAGGTTATAGATATAATAGTAAACAGAAACTATAGTGACATTCTTTAATAGAACTAGTTCCATATGCCTGTAACTTTTGTAGTGTTTTACTGAAGTGGAAATTCTGTAAAACAATTTTGAGCTATGTGAAACTGTACATAAATAAACATTTAAATTAGAACTGGAAAATAATAAAAGATATACCACATATTTATTTTTAACACAGTCACACTTACAATGATCACAGTAAATAGCATCTTTATATCTATCTAATGCAAAAGATGTCAGAGGGGTGATGTTTGTTTAGAATTCTTTACCTGTGAAAAATACTTTTACAAAAGTATTACGTGAATCACATATAATAAAGTGTTTAAATGAAAATTACACAGAAAACAAACCTTTTCCAGAGTAGTTAATTAAACTTTTGCTATCCTTACTTCACATATAGTAGTAATAGCTGTCGTACTGTGTCATGTATAGAGTACAGTAACATTCCAACATGCATCACATCACCACTCTCTGGTGCCATGATAAGCAATATGATTCAGTGATATTTACCTTCTTGGCTCATGTCAAGCACACGAATGTTTTGATGGCTTTGCATATGATCTGCTGATTTCAGTACAAATAAATCAATTAGAAGACTTTCAAGAAATGCTTTATGCATAGCCTGAAGCATTTTCAAAAACAAGTGCTTAGTATGGTTTATTTGTTTGTTCTGCAAGGTTAGCATTTTCAAAAATGTGTACAAATTGAAACGGTTTTTAAAAATAGGAGCTGTGTTATCAAAGCCAAGGGCAACAATACAATGGGCAAATAAATATCTAATGCTTGGCAGTCTGTTCTTCAATAAAATAACATGTCTCCTCGATTAAAGCCTCCTCCACAAAAGTATAAGAAGCTGAACTCTCAGTTCATCATGTTTGCTCTTTAGGCAATACCCGAGCTCTCCCATATCTCATCCACTTTTTAAAAGATTTTCAGGCTCCCATTTCAACTATATGACTCAGGTCTTTACCAAAGATTCCTATTACATTTTGTGCTTTCTGATTTCTTTCCCGAATGCTCTTCTCTTTAATTTCCACTGGTTCCATTGATTCACTATTTTGCAAGAATGATATTAGTCAACTTTATTGAAGCCTTTGAAAGTTTTGAAGACATGAAGTAGATCATTAAGCAACCATTTCTGCTCAAGACTAGCCATCATCCTGTACTGTATGTGTACTTGTTTTCATTAAATATATAAAAAGAAGATTATTTTTGTTCATTTATGTAACGCAGTTTAATACAACATTATATGAAGGAAAGTTATTGATTACTTTTCTAAAATGTAACTAAGCTACTGCATGCCAGTTACAGCTGTCAACCACATGATCTGTTTTAACACAAAGATAAGCACTTCCCTATGGCTTTAACAGTGTGTTGAGATATCTTTTCACACCTGCTCTTTATTACAATTCACCACCTTTCATAAGATGGCTACAGTCACAGACCCTCCATTGTTGCTTAAAACAGGCGCAATTAAGTTAGTTGTCCTGAAAGGAAAAAAACAGGATAAGTAAAAGCTACCTTTGATTTACTTTAATTTAATCTCCGGGAAGAACACTACGGTTCTGACCAGCACTGGCTCTTCTGAAGAAAATAATAATAATAATAATATAGCGCTTTCCTCAGTACTCAAAGTGCTATCTACACAGGGAGGAACCGGGACGCAAACCCACAGTCTTCCACAGTCTCCTTACTGCAAAGCAGCAGCACTACCACTGCCAATTGCCTGTAAGGTTCCTTTCATAACTTGACTGGTTAGGAATTGAAGGTACATTGAGAGAATGATGGCATTTGATGGCAGAATGATGTTTTCAGACTATAATGTTTAAAAGTATCTGTATATATAATTCAAATTGACTTGTGGGAATTTCTGCCTGAGAAATATTTTTGGCTTCTATCCATCCTGAATGAAATGCCACATTGCAACAATTTAGTACAGAAATGGAGATGCAAGATGTACAAACTATTAAAAAAGACAGGAGCTAAATGAGACTATGAAGTGTTGTAGCATCCATCTCTTTTTATAAAGAGAACAAATACATTGGAGTAGGGGGAATGTATTTAAGGCGCTTCAATTGTTATTATGTGTTACACAATATGCAACATACTCTGGTTTTTTTTTTGTATTTTTAAAGGCATCCTTTCTTATCACAATTACTGCATTACAGTTGTTATAGTTGTTATAAGATTTAAAATAATTTTGGGTAATATTTGATTTGTTTAAGGTTGCTCTCAGTTTTTTTTACTAACATTCAAATGATAAGGATAATAATGCTTAGAACACATTTTGGTAATTGTATAGGTGGTAAATCATCTAAAGAATGAAATTATAAAGTTTTAAAATGTTGAAAGCAGACAATACAGGGAGGAAGTGGACATTTTTCATGTTTTAAGCTAGCACAATACAAACATGAATATCCCATTAGAATTCTGTGAATAATATCTCCAGATGTGAAAAAATGTTCTTTCAATGGTGCCTTTAGAAACACGACTAGCTGATATAGTCTTAGTGCTGGTAACATGAACTATCCTATTGTAAAGTGGATTTTGCAGCAGAATTCAATATAGTATATATGAATGGTCCATTTCATTCAGTTGGACCAGTTTTTTAGCATGAAGTATCCATTAATATGTAATCATCTTGTAAAAACTATTTTCCAATTATTTATTTTCAAGATTATAGGTTTATATCATGCTCAACAAATAATTTATTACTTCAATGACAAAAAATAAAATTATGATAAAGTTAAGTGAGTGTAATCAGAGATCTAAATAGCTATGCATTATCATGATGTGTGAGTTTGATTTTCAATGAATATACTTATGTTGCTCACGTATACATACATTGGCTAACATGTAACCAAGCTGACAGATCTTTCAGGCAGTTATGACAATGTGATGATCATAAAAAGGGGCTTTAATGAAGGTTAGTTATTCAATTTGACAGAAGAAGGTTAAAGCATGTAAGCAGAATGCGCTAAATTAATGAAAGAGAGTTGAATCCATATTTATCATTGGTAATAAGAAACTGCAAATTGGTACTAATCTTTATATCGTAGTGGTCAGTTCAAAGTGTGGCTATGAAGCATTTCACAGCCTTACTAACCCTGGACCATCCATGTATAGACAGAAGACGCCTGTGTATAACAGAATGCCTCCAACAATTGATGCATAAGAAATGCAAAACAATTGTTTTGTTCCATGACTTCTCTTCAGCTTTATGATATATATTATATATATTATGTATATATATATATATATATATATATATATATATATATATATATATATATATATATATATATATATATATATATATATATATATATATATATATATATATATATATATATATATATATATATAAAAATTATGTTATATACTGTAATGTATGTTAGGAGTGATAGCTCATAAAAAAAATGTTAAATATGTACTTTCCTTTGTACCATGTTCTTTTGTCTTAATATCTCCTCCATAGTTAATGGAAGTGATACGTGTAGGTTCAAGTATGAGCTACTATTCTAAAACAACACATTCCCAAGGAACATATGCTCCTGTTGGATACAGCTGTATTATGTATTTGATGAAGGTGATGGGAGAAATTTAAAAAAAATACATGGTTTGTCAAAAGTGGGTGCACCAAAGTCATAGTGGTGTAAAGTGTAGTCTGTAGGTTACTAGTGTGGCCTTTGTAGACAGTGTGAAACTCTGATATAATATGTGTAAATTTTGTTATCAGTTGTAGAGTTATTTTGAAGAAAGTAGGGAGGGTCTGCTACTTGGGTGACATGTTGAGCGCAGAATAGGGTGTGGGCACAAAGGTAACAACCAAGATGAGAGGTGTATGGAAGCAATTCCATGCACTTCTGTATCCCGACTTCTAAATTAGTCTTAATAGCACTGAAGACTACAAATCTTCAAGGGTCTTATAAGTTGTAATTAATTACAAACTGTGTAATTGATTTTGCAGTGTTAAATGTTATCCAGGTCTGGATTTAAAACACAATTAAAATTGTGCTCAATTTAGGAATGAATGCAAATATGTTTTGGATGAAGTCTCTATAATCCACATTGGGTGCATAGAAATTTATCAAAATAATTTACAATTAAATAAATTACCCATGATGATAACATATCGCCCTTCAGAATCAGATACTTCATCTGGCACTACAAATGAAATTGTTCTATGTATTAAAATTGTCACACCTCTAGTTTTCTTTGTATAGCTGGAGTGGAATATTTGGCCAGTCCAATCTTTTGCAACCGAAACTGATCCTTGCTTAACAAGCGGGTCTCCAGTAAAAATACTATCTTGGCATTTAGACCTGTTGGATGAGAGAATATTTTCTTTCTCTTTAATTCATAATTGAGAACTTTGACATTCCCGCTAACAAAATTCACTGTTTGGTCATAGAGACATTTCTTCTGATCTGTTGTTGACATTTTTTAGTCTTAAATGAAGGTGCGACATTATTACATAAGATAGCTTTAACCTTAATTTCCAATTTTGCCAGGAGTTATTGCTATTAAGCCTGTTGTTGTATTGGCACTTACAATTGTAAGGATTAAAATGATTAAAATTAACTTACTCTCTTTCTCCCTCCCCAAAACCCCCATTTTTCCTCCCCACGTGAGGCTAGGCTACACTTCACAAAGTCCCAGTCCTCTGACATACCTAAAGAGAGAGCATGTCTAAACCAAAACAAGCACCCCAGCAATGGTGTAGAAGGATTAATGCAGAGATATCTATTGGCAATACATTCCAAATATCATAAACTTAAAATATAATCTGAAACAGTCCCAAAAGAGTAAACCCAGGGAAAGATGTTAAACAGTGCCCATGGATAAGCAGATAATGTATGATAGTACAGTCCTAATACAATAAACCAAGGGTATCATGTTAAACAGTCCCCTTTGGGAAGAAAAAAAAACAAAAATTATAATAGGAATTAAAACATAAAAATATCTGAATTCAAAATAGAATGTATAATTATGGCAAAAGTCTCATTGCGAATTGATCAAATAGCAGGTAAAATCTTCTTTGCCTTGCCAGGACACTATTTGACTCATGATTGTATTTCAAAAATTTCAATACTCCTTCTCATCAGTACATCACTGTTAATCAAGAACTGATTATTTTTTTACAGATAGCAATTTTTTTCCCATGATCAAGTCTTGTAAGTATGACGCTATTGTTATCTCTGACCACACCCCTCTGATCATGGAGCTTAATTTGCCCCACGTACTCATCTTGCAGCTGGCATCTTGACCCATTTTTATTAGCTGACAAGAACTGTACAGAGTTTATATCCAAGCAAATTGATGTTTTTTAGTGACAAATACATCCTCAGAGGTATCTGCAGGAATACTCTAGGAAACTCTGAAGGCATTTTTAAGAGGCCGAATTATTTTGTATCTCTCCTACAAAAATAAATCGTAACCATCAGAGTTAATCAGGGAAATCACCAGAAAAAATCAAGAACATGCCAGGTTCCCAAATGAGGCACTTTTCAGGAAGGATATTGTTGGGCTACTGCCCAAGAGTAAAAATATGTACCAGTTGTAACAGTAGGGGGCGCTAGAGCTCCCTTGAACCCTCAGGTACCACACCAAACACCAGGTAAAAGTCCAAGACTTTTTATTTTTATAATAATAATGCGCACTAAGCACCCTCCACTCCACACTAAACATACAATAATCAATAATCAAATAATCCAACACCAATCCTCCTGTCCCAGACACTTAGCCACCCTTTCTCCCAGCTCAGCTCAGTGTCTGGGCTTTCCCACAGTCATTCCAACCCTGCAGTCCATGATTCACTATCACTTCCGGGTCAGATTAAAAGTCCTTTTCTTCATCCCGGACGTGCGTCCTGATCACATGACCAGAAGGAACGTCGTGCTTCCGGGTTATAGGGCACGTATAAGTCCTTGAGCCTCCCTGCAGCGTCCTCTGGTGGGCCCCACGGTGTCCAGCAGGGTCGGAAATAAAAACTCCATTGTCCATGATTCCCTGCTGGTCTTCGGGGCATTTCCATGCTACAGAGAGGGCTCCATCTAGCAGCTTGGGGGTATTGGCCGGGATGAACAGCCATCTCCCACACAGTATATACAGGTACTTGTGTTCATTGATTATACTACCAGGTATCTCAAAATTGCAGCTTTGCTAAGGACGAATTTGCAAAGTTTGGTGATAGCACTGACTAAATTTTTTACTTGTATAAGCATACCTTCCAAGATTTTGACAGATCAGGGCATGTCTTTTACTTCTAGGCTCATGATGGAATTGTGTAATAGCCTTGCCATACAGTAAACAAGTTAAGCACAACTGTTTATCGTTCACAGATAAATGAGTTAACTAAAAGAATTAATTAAACACTGAAGAAAATGATTAGACATATGCTTATGATGACCTGACATCTTGGCAAACGGTGTTACAATTTCTCATTTATGCTGTGAGGAAATCGCCTTGGGTGTCTGCCAGTTTAAATCAATTTGAATTGCTTTTTTGGCAGACAGACGCACGGAGTGTTAAATATTTGAAAAGAAGAGTGGCTAGACGATCAAACTGAGGATCACAAGTTTAAATTAGTAGTATTTCTTTGCAAGAAACAATTTCTAAATTGTCCTTAATTGCAACTGGACATCTACAGTGTGAACAGGAAGCACAGAAACGTTTATATGATAGAAAGTGTAAGCTTCATGAATTCTACAAAAGCAATCACATGCTTGTTATGGTCCTGACTCATCCTCATAAGTTTCTGATGAAATGGTAGGATCTAGATGTGATCTAAGAACAAATAAATCCTGTTAATTGTAAAGTAGGATACCTGGACATTGCAAGCTATTTCAAATACTACATGTTAATCTTCTGAAGAAGTGGCATGGTCCAGTAAAGGCGCTTGTGACAGTGACTGCTGTTTTTGTTCAACAGAAGTTGCTATTGGAGATGATCTGAATGATACCCAGGAACATGAGTTGATTTTTCTAATAAAAAATAACAAGGAAGCTTTTCATCTCCACCTAGACAGGCTAAATTAGTTTCATAATCATGGAACCTGATGATAAATTAGAAAATGTGCCCTTACAGAATACTAAAAGAGAAGTAGTATGAGAGGAAGTGAAACAAATCCTTGAATTGGCCGTAATTCAGGAAAATAAGAGTGAATGGTGTAGCTTGATTATATTAGTTCCAAACCGAATGGGCCCATAGGTTCTGTGTAGAATTTAGGTGATTGAATAAGGGTTTGAAATTTGATGCCTACTCAGTGCCACATGTTGATGAATTGTTAGGAAAGCCCAGTCAAGCGTTGTATATCTTTGTCTTGCATTTGCCTAAGGTATACTGGCGGGTACCTCTTGAGGAATTTAACTGTGAAAAAATATGTTCACCACCCAGGTTTGTTTGAATTTGTTAGGCTCCCATTTGGACTTCATGGGGTCTTTCACATTTCAAAGTATGATGAATCAAATATTACGCTCTCATTTTAAGTATGCAGGGATACATCTGAATGACGTTGTCATTTTCAATAACTCCTGAGAAACACACTTGACATGCCTTCAGGCAGTCCTCAACAGTTTAAAGGGAGGCTGGTTTAACAGCTAATCCAAAGAGATCTAAATTAGGTATGTTAGAAACTCACTACCTTGGTTTCTCCATGGTAAAGACAAATAATCAAACCACAAATGAATAAGACTAGTGAGGTGCATATCATGAGACACAAAATCAAGTCTGTGCTTTCTTAGATCTGACAGGTTAATATAGATGGTTTATTTCTAATTTTTTCACAGTATTGTCTGGTAAGATGATTGTGAGAAAGCTTTTACTGAGTTAAAGGGTACTGTTTCTTCTTACCCTGTTCTGCAAAATTCTAATTTTACAAAAGATTTTATCCTGCAAAAGGATGCCAGCACATATGGATTGGGAGCTGGGCTATATCAGATTGTTGTATCTGATCCATAAATTGTTGCCCAGGCAATGTGATTATTCAACAATTGAAAATAAATGTCTGGGAATTAAATGTGCTGTTGAAGCACTCCATTATTTCTTATAAGGTAAAAAGTTTACTTCGGTAACCAATAATGCATCACTACAATATATATAATATATAGAAAAAGTAAGTATTTTTATTTAAAATGCAAAGAAGCCCAGGATTTAAACAGTCTGTGTTAAGAATTCCTACAACAAAGGCTGGCAGAGCACTACCTATCTTTCAATTTTACTACTTGGTCACAAATATAGATATTCTAAGATGTTTCGTTTGGAAGTAGGGAAGGTCTGCTACTTAGGTGACATGTTGAGTGTGGAATATTCTAAGATGATTTGTTTAGAAAGGAGATCATGTTCCAGCATAATAGTTATCTTTTTCAACCATTGTTAACATGGTTGAAAACATGTAACATATAACATTTTCAATTACTGCATGGTTTTAGTTGGGGTTCTTAATGAGTTTTCTGCTGATAATATTTTTGTATCCTTTGACTATCTATGTCTTAAATATTATTTCCCAGAAACACATTTCTTTTATTGTTTGCAAGTCAGAATTAATGCTAAAAGGTACTCACCAGGGCCCTCATGTATAAACGGTGTGTACGCACAAAAATATTGTGTGAGAACGTTTCCACATTCAAATCGCGATGTATAAAACCTAAACTTGGTGTAAAGCTACGCACATTTTCACGGTAGCTCAAACCCTGGTGTACGCAAGTTCTCTGCTCTGTTTTGCAGACTGGCTGCACCCAGCATCAAAGCAGTGCTACTGTTCCTGTATTGTTACCCATTCTTTTTTAGATCCACATCCCTGACGTGGCTTTATAAATACACTGAAATTAACCACATATTGTTTATTAGTTTAATGCATCTGATTGTAATTAACCTGTAAAAATATAATGGTCCACAGAATGGTCAAACTATTCCAAATACCATAACTGCTTTAGCGTTGTTACTCTCACTGCACCTTCTTCTTCTTCTTTCAGCTGCTCCCGTTAAGTGTTGTCACATCGAATCATATTTTTCCATATTACTCTCACTGCACCATTCGGAGTATTTATAACACTGTATCTAAGTATAAATCACAGCTGTATGCAGCAGCTGATCGGAAAGAGAATTATCGGTATACAGCATCAAGCACACACTGCCTCAGCCATGCTGTCTATTGAACTGCTCTCATATGACAAACACTTCAGAGCCTTTCCTGTACTGACCTCTCGGTTCAGAAACAGTTTCAGCCCAAGAACTATAAATGCACTCAATCAGACCATGAAGTGCTCCTTGTAGAACTGTTTGTACTTATAAGTACAGTTACCTCACTGTAAACTTGCGATACAGTTATAATATTGCACAACCTGAGCCACTGTATAAAGCGCGTATTTACATATGATGACGATATCATTTTTAAGATAAAATGCAGCAAAATATGTTTAGTATATTATCCAGATAAAACTTTAACTTTAACTACACGGTGCCGCAGCACTAGTGAGCCACTGGCTCTCCGTTCACAGATTCTTGCTGGTGATGATGCAACACTGGAAGGACAGATGGATAGGATAATTAAACACATACTACGAAGATATTTCGATGTTCCTTAAAAGATTTGAAGAATCGGCGTTCTAAGCTTACAGATGTCTTAACGTCTATTACAGAGCTGATTATGTGGTGATTGGGTATTTGGAGAAAGAAAAATAAGGACAGGAATAGGAGGTTAGTACGTTTGAAAGAGACAGTACTGCTACAATAAAGTATTTCATCGAAGGTTGCGCACGGCACAGCAAGCATCTTGTGTGAGACATGAACAATCACTGCGCCACCGTGTTCCTATGTTTAATAACATGCTTTAACTTCTATCATCATGAAAAAGATATCATGTATACATCTCAGTATTTTAATTATTCAGAGAGCTGTAATATTACGAATGTCATGGATTCTGTGTCCTGTCAGAGGAATAGAAAGCCCGGAAGCACATAGTGATTCACACACATAGAGCACATAGAAGATCAAATACAAAACAAAGCATTTAACATGCTACTTTAGTTACGATGGGATTGAGAAACTAGTAAATTAAATGATTTAGGATGAAGTTTATAATGTTCTACTTTAATGACAAAATAAACTACATGATTAAACTGGACATTTAGAGATTATAGTTGACATTTCATGCTTTTTTGCCACTGTGTGCCTTTTTTTTCTCCGTACCCTAATAAGCTTTCATATGACACTCAGCTGGTGGGCTACGACTCGCCTTTTCACGGGGACTTTGATATGTGACAACTTCTTTTTTTATTTTGGGCACTGTGCAACTTTGTGAACTTGAGCTTTCGAGTTGCTCCAACACGCTATGTCACTCGATCAACTTCCTTTTGTTGATTATATCACTGTTTAAACCAACAAATTGTAAGTTTTTCCTTGCCTCCACTTGGTATTCGCTGAAATTCTTCTATTTTCCCCCTTGCTTTTGCCATTGTCTTTTCACAGAAGGCTGAGCTTAAGGGCTATTTATATTGATTTGCATATTCAAAGAGGCATAATTCTGGGAGGAGCTGGGGCGGGACAGAAGATGCATGCATGTGCGTTACTTTTCACTCTGACCGGGATTTATGAAGCGGAAGAACGTGGAAGTTGGCGTTCACACAGATTTATGCATCTGAATTTTTTTGTGTGTAAGCACATTTCCGCTTTTGTGTTTACATCATGTTATAGTGCGAATTCTACGCATGGCGTTATGCATGTTGCCCCTGGATTTTTTAATCTTAATTTACTGGTAGTATCTGTAGGCAGCATTGGGAAAGGAATCTTTCTTTTAGAATTTCAGATAAAGAATGGAAATTAGCCATTGACTAGACACCCTTCTCAGCAATCTGTGTTAAGCTTGATGCAATTCCACAGTTGTACACTGTACACACTTATCTCAGCTAAGGTTATCTAAATGTTGCCAGGCCAAGGCCCTCATTTTAAGGAATGTTGTCAGGCACCCATTCTGCCACACTCTGGGGATGTCGCTCACTTAGGCTATCCTGGGAAGAAATCTTTGCCCACTTATCAAGCAGTATTGGTGGCTATAATTAAATTAAGCAGTTTTTGTAGCAATAAAAAACAGGATAATAGTGTGAAACAGTGTTAACTATCTACTGTGATATCTTACATTATATTTCTTGAATCACCTTATCTTATTAAAAAAATGTTAATCCACCCAGTATAACACAGTTGGAAAAAATAACTTTTTAGAAACTCTCTGTTTTTTTTTCTTTTAGTATTTGGCAAGAATATATTGTTTCTTTTAAGTAAGCATGCTGAGCCCTCTGTTGAGATATTTCACTATTTAGAGTGACAAATATTGGCTAAGTTATCTGATTTCTTAGCTCTCCAGATCATTTGGGGGGTAGCATTGCAACTTAATTTGAATTCAGTATTAAATAATGCGTAATGTTTTGTGTGCTCAGTTTTTGTAAATTATACTTGTTGTAATGTGTTCTTTTACATTTTATAAAGGAAGATAAAATGTCTGTAGATTGGTTTTCAATTCATGATAATGATGATGATGATTACTCCAAAATAGTAAGATGTACAAGCTCACATTCTCTTTAAACTATTTCACAAAAAATTACCCATTTGGTGTTGATGGGGAAATTGGTGGAGACCACATTCATGTGCAGATATGCATGTTTTTTCTGATTTCCTCATTAGTGCTTCAGGGTGCATAATTAGGAACCTGCCCCCAATGAGACATAAAAAAGCCTGAGTAAGACAAAGAGGAAAATCAAGAGAATGCGGCCCAGAGTAAGAGATCCAAAAAGTGAGAGAGAGAAGTCCAGAGGTCAATAAAAGTGGAAGATTGAATGAAATGAAATCAAAGAGAGGCAGGATCATGTCTGAGCTGGTGCAATAGTGTGGAAGCAAACAGTTGTAAAGTGGCTCTGGGGGGAGTGGCACTAATGGGGAAGGGTCGCACTTGTTCAGCACTCAAGAAGAAGGAGTGACCAACCACTCTGCATAAGCTCCCATTGAAGGCCGAGGGATGGCAGCAGGAGAAAGGAGCAGGGCTTGTGAATTTTATTGTTGTATTGAAACAACATTCTTTATTCTAAGAAAGTAAAATTCATTACAAACACCACAGGCTGATATAACAATGAAGCACAGTTTATCATTCTGTAAAAGCACAGACAGACCACAATAAAGAGCTGGGGCATTACCCGTATAATTGGAATGCAATTATGCAAAAGAGAGAAGCAATAACTGCAAAAAATGTCTTTTCAGATGCAAGTTCCAAAGCGAACTGCTTCAAGATGCTGGATTTTCCAGGCTTAATTCCTTCTGGCAGGAAGAGGCACGTCTAGGCAGACAGACACTGGAAGTGATGTTAGAGGGTTTACAGCTGTCAATCATCCAGTCTGCGGAGCAAGGAAGAGAAGAGGCATTAGAACAGAGCACCAACCCCTGGAGCAGCAGGATATTACAATCTCCAGAGCCTTTAAGCTGTCCCCTATGTGTGCACGTGTGTCACACTGGGTTCTCACTCTTAAATATAAATTGTATTAATGTGACGTTTACTTTTCCACAAAACTCACATACAACTACTATTAATACTCCAGGCTAACAAATAGTATGTATGACATTAAATTGGGTGTTTATGAACCCTTGCAATACTGTTGAAAAGAGCTGGCAAAACCCCTAGAGGCTTTCTTAGGGGGTAGTGAGAAGTATTTAAATCTGTATGGTTTTAAATGTGTTGGTAGATGGAAAATGACTGTTTTACTACATGC